>NC_055992.1:98881810-99186382 GCF_018446385.1 Zingiber officinale | reverse complement strand
CGATATTTAACGTCGGAGCTCGGCGGTCTTCCGCCGGACGGTTTAGACGCCGGCTCGTCTCGATATTTAACGTCGAGCTCGACGGTCTTCCGCTCGGGCGTTTATAGACGCCGGCTCGTCTCGATATTTAACGCTCGGAGCTCGGCGGTCTTCCGCCGGACGTTTATAGACGCCGCTCGCTCTCGATATTTAACGCGTCGGAGCTCGTCGGTCTTCCGCCCGGACGTTTATAGACGCCGGCTCTCTCGATTTTTAACGTCCGAGCTCGACGGTCTTCCGCTCGGACGTTTATAGACGCCGGCTCGTCTCTCGATATTTAACGTCGGAGCTCGACGGTCTTCCGCTCGGACGTTTATAGACGCCGGATCGTCTCTCGATATTTAACGTCGGAGCTCGACGGTCTTCCGCTCGGACGTTTATAGACGCCGGCTCGTCTCTCGATATTTAACGTCGGAGCTCGACGACCTTCATGGCTAATCTTTAACACAGCCGCTCGGCAGGAATGATAACCATCCTTTTAGTTCATTTCTGCTTCCTGCATTACAAAGACATGGGCAACTAGAATATACATGAATATGTGTTACACCAGTGCACCTTTCATCCGGCACGATAAGGCTGGAGATGATTCGCACTCCATGGCCGATCCAGCTGCCGTCCGTCCTCATCTTCCAGATAGTTAGCGCCCGAGCGGAGCTTTTCGATAACCTTGAAGGGGCCCGCCCACGGAGCTTCAAGCTTGCCAACGTCGCCGACCGGCTTGACTTTCTTCCAGACAAGATCGCCGACCTGGAATGATCTGGGGATTACGCGGCGGTTGTAGTTTTGCTTCATCCGCTGCCGGTACGCCATCAGCCGAACGGACGCCTTGGCTCTTTCTTCTTCGACTAAATCCAGCTCCATGTTCCTCCGCTCGGCTGTGGATTTCTGTTTTTGCTCCACAATCTTGGCGGCCCTTATCTCGATCAAGGCGTCGAGTTCCTCCGTCGAATGCATCACCGTGTGTTGTCGTCCAGCCTCGTCCATTGTTTCCATTCGGATGCAGGAGCTTTCCCACAGACGACGCCAATTTGATCCTGTCCGAACGCTGACTCAACGGGCGCTGGGCACATGGCGCTCTCCTAGTCGATGACGTGGGCCTCCGGCTAGTCGTACGAAGCTCCGGCGAGCCTGCACAGAAGTCGGGCCAGGAAGGGGTTCCCGGCGGCGACCCTCCGACGCTCAAGTCAGGCAAGCAGATGGTGGAAAAAGTAGCTCCAAAGGCCTTGAACGCGTACCTCCGGCGAAGTATGAGGCTCGTTATATAGGATGGTGAAAAGGTTCCTGTGCGTCCACCGAGACACATACATGTCCGTAGCCCATACTTCGGTATGTGTCTGTCAGAACGCTTACCTGACGCCATACTGCTACAGTCCAATCACGTCTTGTCAGACTTGGAGTATGACCTAGCCATAGGACTTGACGGCTGTCAGAAGATGTTCCTGTTCTCCTTTACCCACCGCCGGTCGGGACGTCTGTCCGTCCGGCTGAACGGGGAGTTCATGCGCCGGCCGGACGGATCTCATCTCATGCGCAGTCCGGGCGGCACTCTCCTCAAGTCCGGACTGCCGTTTGTAGCGATATGTTGGGGAGAATTTCGGTAGGGTGCTATGTAAGAACTGTTAGCAGTACATCACCTTCTCTTAGGTCTTCCGCTCGGCTCTTTGCTACTGTTCCATTGAGCGTCGGAACCCCAACTTTAATCGGGGCGCCTATTGCCTCAGCTATACACCAGTCGATCTGCCTAGGCCGGTCGGTCTGCCTATCCGGTCGGCCACTTGGTCTTTTAACTCCAGCGTGACATGGACCCTTCAGAATGGGGGTCTCCTGTTCTAACCGCCGGATCATAAATAATGAAGGTTATTTGTAATGAAATTCAAGATTCAATTAAACAAGAAAATCGAAGTATTTTTAACTCATCAAATTTAATGCACTACTTTAAATAGGAATTATTAGTACCATCTATCGAAGTACGAGATTAGACCATAACCATCTCATTCATTTTCTTATATGATGTGACGGTGGAGTAGAGGAGTGTTGGGGTGGTGGGGATGACAAAGATAGTCGACTGTTGCATCTCTAACTCGTTGAGCTACTACTCACGATTCATCTCGATGATAAGGGGAACTATCAGGATGAGAAAGATAGTGCCAGTAATCTATGCGTCTTTTTCGATGCTACGAAGCTGCTTTTTAGTCACGGTGGCAACTTTGATAATGGTAGCCCTAACTTACGTGACAATCATAGACTCCTAGATGAGCTCAACATGAGGAAGAGTAAGTCATCAGCTCGTATAAGCAAACTCTTCAAGTAAACTCTTCGACAGAGATGAAAGAGAATATTAGGTTTTTTTTAGAGAAAAAATAAAGTGGTTCAGTGTTTTTTTTTTTCCAAATGAGTAAGAAATAGAAGAGGGGTATTCTAGAAAAAAGAAAGAAAATAAGTGATTTGGTCAAATTAAAATGGATACGTTTTTTGCTTAATATACAAAAACGTTGTTGGATAAATCGTCAAAAAAAAATAATTATAGAAATAAAAAAGTATTATTATTTGAATATTAATCATTTTAAAAAATAATTTATGATAAATCTATTTGCAAATTAAATCATCAATATATCTAACGGGCCGGGACACCGAGGCCGAGTCGAAAGGAGAGGGCGGTTAGGGAAGAAGGAAGAGTAGTACGAAGCCTAGCAGGAAGGAGCACGCCCTTCTCCTCGATTTGTGATCCTAGGGAACGAGAAGATGCCGCAGGTGCGGATCGTCGCCAAGAACTTCATGGACATGGTGGCGGCTTTGCCGGCTGTGAAGCTGGAGAAGCTCTACGACAGTGCTTTCATCTGCGAAGCCGTTCTCAGGCAAATCCTCTCTCTCTCCCCTTCTCCTCCTCCTCCTCCTCCTCCTCCTCCTCCTCCTCCTCCTCCTCCTCCTCCTTTTGTGGTTTCACAGTAGGTTTGTCTTTGTGGAAATCGTTAGTCAGATTGTAGGCTTGCTGTAAATGGAATGGGCATCATCTTCTGCGAGATTGATTTGGTGCTTCAAGTGATATAGGCATGGTTAGATCAAACTGTTTGGTGATTCTTCAAAAAGTTATTTTGCTTAAAAGTTGGAATTATCTAATGGCTTCTCGCTAGGTTTCCGTGACGATGCCCTTTCAAATTTATGTTGGATTATCTCTATGAGCCGACCATTTTAGCAATCCATCTCCATCTAATTTTCGGATGTACTTCCTGCCTACTGAAGGGGTGATCCTGTAGATTGACTTTCCTCATGCTATTTCTTTGGTTTATGCATTCAATGCTCTTGCTTTGGTTCTCCTATATTTAGGATTGGACATTATGAATTCAGTCTCTGTACTTAGTGTTGTTAACTGTTTTTGTAAATGATACTAGATGAGTTGAGTTGTTATGAATATATCGTTAGTTCATAATCTTTAAAGCATGGGGTATTTTTATTTATATGGTGATTTTCAATCTCATGCAGTTCTTTTTATCTTCAGATCACTGCCCCCTATGGCTAAGCGGTACATTTTGCAAATGCTGTACATTGATACTGCAGTAACAGCAAAGTCAGTCGAAGAATGGTTGCTTCCTGATGGGTTTTACAAACACAAAGTGGCCATTGATAGGTTGCTTCAACTGAGGGTTTTCCTTGAAGTTAATGACAGGTATGGTGTTCTTTATGCTTCTTTTGTGGATTATTTGTTTTACCATTTTAGCTCCTCAGTTATGCTTTTGATGGCTTAGATCATAAAATGTAGAGCACTTGTTTACATCTGAATTTCTAGGAAGTGCTTAACTACATTGTCTGATCATCATTTGTGCAAGCTGTGTATTTATATATTTAATCTTAAATTTCAAGTTCCAGATTAGTACTTGATAGTAAAATTTAGTTGCTAAAATATGCCAAGTCCTAGACTTTCAGTTTGATTTCCTATAGTTTTTTTGTTAAACTATCTAATAGTCTCTCGCACTTTTCTGAACGTGATGATGACCATGCTCTTGTGTGCAACATTTAGGTTATTATACTTTCCTTGGATGATACTCTCGACCATTTTTAATTCTTTCAACTAGATTGTTATTCGTTTCTTCTGTTGCTATTAATTTAAATATATGACAAATTTTTACTGTAGAAATGGTTCTAGAAAAGTTATTTATTCTCATGTCTGTCTTCATGGTACAATGGTCTCAATGTCTCAAATTTGTATCATTAATAGAAACCTGGGGTAAAGTGTGAATGATTAACCGATTCTGCAAAATATACTTCTACACACTTAATTGTTTTACAACTGGCTGCAGAAAGAAGGAGACAAGCTATAAGATAAACCCAAAGTTCCAGACCAATATTCAGAAGCACCTTGTGAATGGGTATGTATCACTCAATGCTTTACTGCTTGGATAAGTTGTCAATTAAGACGCGGTTTCAGTGACTTACATGCCTGAGTGTCTTATAATCTTATTGACTATACAGACTCTGATATAGAAGCTTTTGCATGATGTGATAGAAAAACTTAACTTTGTGTGCTTCTTCTCATCATTTCACACTAACCCACTGGTAAATATGGTTGCTTATTTGGCCTTATGTATTGTACTCATGCTTAGGAAAGTATGTAGAGTAGATCAAGGCAATTATATGATTTCATCTATGTGTTCAACTACACAAGTCGTATTCTAGACATTGCGTGGTTTGTACGATTTAAATTCCCATAGCATGAGAATTGATACCAATTATGCAAAACCCTTGTTTGGTATCGTTTGCATGGGATTTTAATTCTCATATGATACAATTTTATTTCAATTAATGGGCTTTTGTGTAGGGATACAGAACCAATCAGGATGTGAGTTTCTTGAGAATTTCATTGGGAAATTTCCATTTTTGAGATATTGTATGACTATATTTTCCCCATATTCAAAGTATGGTATGATCATTCATTTTTTTACTCGTGACTTTTATCTTGTTTCTCTAATAGACTTTTGTCACATGGAAAGCTTTACAATTAGGCGAAGCCAAAAAAGAGAAAGGGGTTTATCACACAAACCTTTGTTCCTCTTAACATCTAACCAAGAACAAAAATCTTTTTTTACTGGGTTCAATCCTTGTAGACACTAATTAACTTCCCTGGTTATTTGTGGTTATATTTGTAGGACATAACAAATTGATAGAAAATTTCCTTGTGTTGTTTCCATTGAATTGGAAAACTATATAAAGAATACAAATGTTTAAATCTGGAAACTAAACTATGCTAGGAAATTTACAGCAGAATATAAATTGTCATAATACAATATTTACAATTTCAAAATCTAAATCACAATTAGATCTTTGTATTTGATTCTCCAATATGCCCCCGCAAGATGGAGCTTGGGGAGAGACCAATTTGGTCATTAACTGTTGGAACCGTATGCGGGGTAATGGTTTGGTGAGAACATCTGCTAGTTGATCCTTAGAAGACACGTGTGTAACTCGGAGATCACAATTCTGAACTTGCTCACGAATGAAGTGATAGTCGAGAGCCACATGCTTCGTACGAGAGTGGAATATCGGATTAGAGCAAAGATTGGTGGCACTCACATTGTCGCAGTAGATGACTGGTTTTTGAGAGGAAGAGAAGCCAAGCTCATCGAGAAGGAAAGACAACCAGCGCAGTTTGGCGGTTGTGGCCGTGATAGAGCGATATTCTGCTTTAGTAGAGGATCGAGCAAGAGTGCATTATTTCTTTGAGCTCTAGGAAATAGGATTTCGTCCAAGATAGTCATCTTTGTTTTCAACGCGGTCTATATCTGAGAAGGCATGTAGAGCAAGAGACGATTGACAATGAAGTAAAATGCCTTGATCAATAGTGCTGCATAGGTATCTTAAAACACGTTTGACAACATTCCAATGCTTATTAGTAGGATGATGCATGAACTGAGATAGCTTGTTGACCACATAAGCCATGTCAGGACAAGGAGAGATAAGTACTAAAGGCTACCTACTGCAGTACTTTGTACAGATCAAAGAGGGCTATGCTGTCGCGAAGTGCAAGGTGTGGTAAGTAGTGGTGTGGAAACTGGACGAGCATTTGTCATCTTGGTTCGAGCAAGAAGGCTAACAATGTAACAACGCTGAGAAAATAACAAATCTAGTGGATGAGAGAGTGCTTCGACACCAAGAAAATAAATCAATGCACCAAGATCCTTAAGAAAGAATCGCTTGGTTAGTAGATCAATGAAATGTTGAACAACTCTGTTCCTCAACATACACAAGAAGATATCGTCAACATACAGTTGATGATAAAGAGAGAAGTATATGCAGTGGAATTGCGGAAGCCAGAAGTGATGAGAAATTGACGTAATTCACTGTACCAAGCATGAGGAGCTTGTTTGAGACCATGATAACCTTCTTCAATTTGCAAACATGTGGAGGATAATCTATATAATAAAACCTGGTGGTTGCATCATATAAACCTCCTCTGTCAGGTGCCTTGAAAGAAGGTGTTATTAACATCAAGTTGGCGGATGTACTAGCCATGGCTAACAACAAGAGAGAACAAGACAAATTGCAGTTGGTTTGACAGCAAGGCTGAACGTATCATGATAGTCGAGACCAGGTCGTTGATGAAAACCCTTAGCGACTAATCGAGCTTTGTACCTGGTAATAGAATCATCAACTAATCGTTTAATGCGATAGATCCATTCGCAACCAACTATATTCTGAGCTAATGACCAAGGGACCAGTTCTCAAGTGCCATTGCTAACAAGAGAATCAAACTCGACAGACATGGCCTCACACCATTTGTGATCCTTGAGAGCCTGGGTTACAGAGGCAATTTCGTGGGCTAGTTGAATAGACAAGTTGTACGAGAACGGGTGATGATGTGTGATGGTCATGTTGAAGGCATAGGTGGGGAGGGTGGTATCGGTTATGGGTTTCAGACATGCACTGTAGTGCTGGAGGGGGCAGTCGGAGGTGTTGTGCCTGAGCGAACCACAAATGTTGTAGATGAGGACGGAAGTAGAACGAAAATGGAAAGCCAAGTGGAATTAGTAGATTCATCAGGAGGATGAAGGGTAGGTTGACGACTAGACACAGGAAAAATAGACTCGACGAAACAAACATGATGAGAGATATAAACTTTCAAGGTGGTGGGATCATAACACAAATGGAGAGTGTGGATCAAGTTTGTGAGAACAAGAGGGATGAAGCCAGGCATAGCAGAGACACCCAAAGCATGATGTTTGAAGTAATTGGGAGGAGAGCCATACAATTTGTGGTAAGGAGACATCATATGACGAGTTGCAGTGAGCATGCGATTGATGAGCTGCAGTGGAGAAGACATAGGACCAGAAGGTAAGAGGCAAAAAGGCACGGGATAGGAGAGAGACCAGTTTCAACAATGTTATGATGACGACGCTTAGGAAAACCATTGTGTTACGGAGTGTGAGGTGGTGATGTGAGATGTGAAATGCCATATTGACCTTGGAACGAAGATAAAGTTGTGTATTCCTCCCATTGTGACAATTTTCTGTTTAAAATAATTTTCAACAAGAGCTTTTAAGCGCAGAAAAATTGAAGAGACGTCGAATTTGCATTGAAGAGGATAGAGCCAGATGTAGTTGGTGAAGTGATCAACAAAAATAACATAATATTTGTATGTCAACGGAATATATAGGGGAGGTTCGGACATCAGAAAATAATTTGCAGAGGAGCAGTAGCGACAATAGAAGATTGAGAAAATGGTAATTTGTGACTTCTATTGCAATAACAATTGTGACAATGAAATGAATGTGATAAACTGGATGATACATGTTTAAAAGCAGACTTGGACTCAGACGAATGTCCTAAACAATGATGTCATTCAGAAGGTGAAGCTTTGACAGTGGAAAACGCAATGAAGGAAGAGGAGGATGTTGGTGAGGCCAACCACTCATAAACACCATATCTAGTTCGCTCGTGCAGTAGTGGTCCCCCGTCTGCAGATCCTTCACAAAAAAAGAAGTGGTAAAAAATTCAGTCGAAGTTTTGTTGGATGTGCAAAATATAGAAATAGAGATAAGATTTCTCTTCATATTGGGGACACATAAAACATTCTGTAAATTAAAATTATGAGAGACCGTGTTTAAGGTAGTAGAACCAGTATGAGTGCCAGTATTGTCACTAATCACAATGTTATCAGGACCGTCATATGGAGAATGCAGCGACAAGTTGTTGAGGGTAGAGGTAACATAATTAGATGCACCACTGTCAAGAAGCCAGGCAAGAGAGGTGGAGACTAAAGCAGTTGCTACATTGGCCTTCGGTTGTCATTGCCTTTGTGGTGTCCAAGGCTGCCCAATTGGAATTGGAGGGTAAGCTGCAGTTTGTGATGCAGAGGAAACTGGTATAATGTGAAAAAGTGGATATTGGGAAAGTGTGTGGCCACACCCCTGACACCTTCCAAGAAACGGGTGTGGCTGACGCTGCTGAGAATTGCTAGAAGAAACAGAATTGGACACGGTAGACTGTTGTTGTGACAACTACCAGTTCTGCCAAGGAGAAAAATTACAGACGTTGGATCAAGGTTGGCTAATTGCTATATTGGCCGTGGCAAGAAGAAGAGAGGCCGAGGAATGAGAATGGCATAGGAATAGTTCTTGATTAATCAACTTTTTATGTAATTCATCAAAGGAAATTAGTGTGTCCCGACCTTTGATAATGTTAACAAGAGCTTTGTAATCATCGTTCAAGCCAGCAAGAATTATTTCAATGAGGTCCTCATGATCCATTGGCTTACCAAGGGCAGCAAGTTCATCAGAACGACATTTAATAAATTGCATATATTATGAAATTGATTGTGAACCTTTAACACTCCGTTTGAACTGATCCTTGATTTGGTTGATGTGGCCACGAGACGGACGAGCATAAGTATTAGCAAGAATAGTCCAAGCATCACGAGAGGTAGCTGCTTGTTGTATGAGAGGAATTAGAGGAGAATAGATGGAGCCGACAATAGCACCAAAAAGAAGCTTGTCATGTTGGATCCAAGGAAGCTAATCTGGATTTGGTGTGTCAATGTCGTTCACACGAATGGTGGGTGGTGGACACAGGTGAGAGCCCTCAAGAAATATGAAAAGATCGTATCCAATAAGGATAGCTTCAATCTATAGTTTCCACAAGATATAATTGGTGGAGGTAAGTTTATTAATATTTTGATGAGAAATAGTGATGAGGGTGAGAGGGGAGACCGGATTGGCAGATTGATTATGGTCACCTGAGTTTGATCAGTGGACAAAACAAATTGATAGAAAATATCCTTGTGTTGTTTCCATTGAATTGGAAAACTATATAAAGAATACAAATGTTTAAATCTGGAAACTAAACTATTCTAGAAAATTTACAGCAGGATATAAATTGCCATAATTATAATATTAACAATTTCAAAATCCAAATCACAATGAGACCTTTGTATCTGATTCTCCAATAATATTTTCATTTAGAAAGCATACAGTACTAGAGAACACATCTTTACAAAAATGGCAGGAAGGAGTTGGCACTAGGGTATGCTAACAGGAAATATGAAGACAAGGACATCTGAATTTGTTGGAAAAAAAAACTAGGCCTTTTGAAAAATGCATTCACAAATATCTATAAATCTGAATAGGATGTTCATGAATCCTTTATCTCAAACAGTTCTTAAATCACAAAGCTTATTCTTTTTACACAATACATCAATGTTAAGTATGTTCTACAAATCCAATCTAGGCCATTTCTCCCATTGAAGCCGAGGAAAATAGGTTTGATGTTTTTATTTGCAATTGCAGTGGGACTTTACCTAGAGAACCAATGCCATCGAGTACGACCGTAAGATTACCAACCTTAGAGGATCTTGACACATATGCCTCAGAGCAATGGGAGGTTGCTTCTTCAACTGTTTGATTTAAGCCTTCTTTGTTTTTTCTTCCATTTGCACAAGTTTACTCAAATGGAATTTTAATATATCTTCTTTGGGGGAAAATGCAGCGCTTCTTGTTGCAGCTAATAAATTCTTCTCAAGCAGCAAAGTTGACAAGTTTCAGTTCTTCCATGATAAAGGTTTTCCAGCGAGGGCTTCTAAGCTCCAAGTACTCTGCAATTTTGTTCTACTGTTATATTGCATTATCCAGATTCTGATCGCTGAGGTTTTTTTGTGCTCTGTTTTGCATATTATAAGGAAAATCTTAACTAGTGACCTACATTTATGCAGGGAAAATGAAGTCCCCAAGTTAACTGAGAATGGCTTCCAATTTCTGGTGGGCATTTTTTTAAACCTTCTTATTCTCCTATCATTTTGATTTTTGTAGCACATTTTTCATTGTAAACAGCTGATGGATACGAATGCACAACTATGGTACATCATTAGAGAATACATATCTACTGCAGAGGTACTATTTGGCATAATTTCTATTTTGTCTTCACTCTTAATATGTATGGACCAGTTTTTCTGAATAAAAACTTGTACTGTAAGACTGATTATCTGATTCTTTAAAAATCATGTAGGATCGTGGAGTTGATCCCACAGACTTGATATCATTACTTCTTGAGCTTAGCTTTCATTCTCTTGGGCAGGTACAACTATCAAGGTTGCTTGAAAATCTATTATATAATAAATAATTTAGTTCCATGATGATTGTAAATACCAATTGGATGTTAAATGTATTGATATTTGTTGATATAAACTGTAATCTAAGGTTTTGCGTAAAATGTTTTCTGAAAACTATTTTCTACATTTCCTAGTGTTTAGCACATGGAAAATGGTTAGAAAGTCGATTAACAATGTCAGATTTTTTAAGGAAAATGATTTATGTTTCTTTTAAGTGGAAATCATTTTCCACCTGAGGGAACAAGCTACAAAAAAAAAGTTTGAAAGGAATATAAGGCAACAAGACAAGTTTTTTACCTATAAAATTTTTCCATGAAAGTATTTTTTCAAAAAACAAGCTATTTTCCAACAAAGAATGAACTCTGAGAGTTGATCATTAGTCATTAGAACTTAGGATGACAATATTTGTTTGTTCAGTTTTGTTGATGAAACGAGGAAGTATATTGTCTTTTATAATTTCTTAGAATACTGGATATACTGTAAAAGAACCGCTTTCCTACCAGTGATTATTTCTCTTTTAATATGTGTTACAATTCAAATTTCTACAATATTTATTAGATGCAAGAACAATGCTTACACCTCTTTCCTAACTCCTTTGAAACGACCTGGAATGTTGTTCAAGTTAATTTGATTTTAAATTACTCTTACCTCATGGCCTATCCAACCGAGTTCCACTGTAATAATTTTAATAATTGGATTCTGTGAGTTTTGATGCAGTTTCATCTACAGTGGTGGCTTTTGGCTGACGAGCCAATTATTGAAATTTAGTAATGCATCCTGTATCTGAGGTGCCAATTATTACTTGTAAGAGCCTATGTAATTGATGACAGATAACTGGATCAAATCCCATTTTTACTTGTATGTAATAATATTAGTCTTCCTCCAATATATGCTTAAAAAGCTGGATGTGTCGAAATGAATCACAATCTACCTGAAGTTACTTGAACCGACCAGTCTCCTCAAAATCATAGGTTTTCTTTAGAAAACCAATTGAAAAATGACCAATTCCATAACCCTTGCATGCAATATGATTCTTACACCACCCACTCTCTTGGTGGTTGACCTTCTCCGACAATTATTGCATTGGAAGACAATAATATACACCCTATGCAGTTGGCCTTTTATAGATCTATTATGCCTTGGATGCTTTGTTAATTAGGGACTTTATCTCTTGTCATCTCTTGAAATGGTTTCTTGATGTTTCTTCATGGTACACTTTCAAATGATGCAATAATTGGATGATGCAAAAGAATTGTATAATCCTTTTCTCTCAGCACATCATTTTGTCATTTGTGCTTCCAGCTTAGGCGAACTGAATCTTGCTTGTTCATGCTATAGGCATACAACTTGAATACTCTAACTGATGTTCAAAGAACCGCTATCAAAGATCTTGGAGAATTGGGGCTGGTCAAACTTCAACATGTGAGTACATCTCTTTCTTTCCAGTAATTCCTTTTGAGGCATTAGTGCTCTGCATCTTAATTGCTTGTCTGTGATATGGCAGGGACGAAAAGAGGGTTGGTTTATACCTACAAAATTGGCTACTAATCTTTCAGTGAGCTTCACTGATTCAGCTTCAAACAAAGAGGTCTGCTTCACAGTTTTTCTCTTCATTTTTAGTATGCTGTGATATCTTTTCATGGAAAATGAAGGAAAAAGACTACATCCTATAAGATTTTATTTCTCTGAAGAACATACTAACTCGTCAACTTCTATGTAGAGCATATAGCTTGATCATGTCTTTCAATTGTTGCACCAGTATTGCATCTTCATTATCTTGGTCGAGTGATTTATTTATCTTATATATGTGTGTTATTATTTGTGAAACTTATTCCGTTTTTGTGACAAGTTGGATGTCAGTCAATATCTATGCTCCAACTCATTGTTAGAATTAATAGTTATACATAGGTTTCTAGAATTAACTTAACATAAAATCCATCTCAATTTTTTAAGTGTCATTTTGTAAGATGAAACATTCGTTACTACCATCTGAAACAAGACGATGGCTGAAGTACTGTAGGCCACATAAAATTCTAAAAAAAAACTTGAAGATTGTTTCTACTCACATCTAAATTTAATGAAGAGTGTTGCTGGTAGAGGTGTAGAAGTAACAAGCATTGAAGGGATATCATATCAAACTGTGACCCCATAATTAAGTTTGGATTTATCAAACATATGCCTGTGATGACTGAGTTAAGAATAAAGTTGCTACAAATTTATAGTTCGGAATATTATAATCAACCTACAGAAATGGCTGTGTTTGTGCATCTTATACAGTAGATAATTTCTATCTGTACAAGTTTGCCTGATGTTTTCAACTATCGAGTATTGACACTTCATTTTAGCTCACATCTCATGGAAGAGATTGGAAGAGTGTCTGCCTGATATTGATTGTGTATTGCAAGACTTGAAGGCTGAGTCTACTGAATATCTCGGTGTCATTGCCAGAAGTGCTTAGATTTGGCAAAGTCGGGCAAAAGGACCCAAGTAGGATCTGAATTCTGAAGCTTCTATTGGATATGGATATTGTTTTTGCATTCAGAGGTCTATGGATCCATGGCCAATATTTGAATTCATATTGTCAACTAGCTTATTGTTGTAACTTTTAATTCTATTTGGATTTGGTATCTATTGTCTGGCAACTTTGCATGGGCCAGTATTAGATTAAAGCTCTTTGATCATTTCAATTAATGAGGCTCTTCCCATGAATCCATGATGGCCATTCCACAAAGTTGTGGAGGTAGAATAACCTGAATTTGCTATGTTCGGTAACAGAGAACAAACAAATCAATTCTAGTAAATTTCTTGAAACACTTGTCCGACGGGGTCACAGGGAGCAGAAGTATATTGTTATCAATTTGTAATGATATGAAAGGAAAGATAATAGTTTTGCTTATTTTTTAGTACTGGAGATCAGCATTTCTCCAGTATTTCTCAGGTTTCACTTGTAAACTTATAGGATTTGTTTGTTTTGTTTGTTTTTTTGTGCATGAGAGAGTATGGACATCTCTGCTTGTTAATCTATATGGTGAGGTTTATCAAACATCACCTATCTTCGTAATCAGCCATGCTCATTTATATGTTTTTCGTGCACAGGGCTTTGTTGTGGTGGAGACAAACTTCAGAATGTATTCGTACTCAACGTCTAAATTATATTCTGAGATTCTACGTCTGTTTTCAAGGTAAAAGTTCCTGAATAGTGGTAGTAGTAATTCCTAAACAGTTGCAATTTTTTAACAATCGTGTATTCCATCATTGGGCTGGTCTGTTATATGAGGTTTGCCGTAATAAAAAATCTTTAATGCCCCTGTGGATATAATGATTTCAAATTCTTAGTATCCTATTGGTTTGTGCATATTGAATTGAACTTTTGCAGTCAGCTTCATGTTCCACGCTGAATATTTTGGTTATGTGCACTTTATTATTGCAATTGAAGATATTCAGTAGGAACTTCCATTATCATACACCGAGAAAATCAAATATATATAAGTCTCATGCTTTGGAAGCTAATGCCAATTTCAAATTGATTTGACGCACAGCTCCACAGTAGGCATATTACTTTTCAACTACCTACCTAAGGTTCTCAAACAAATCAATGAGATGTGTAGTTTAATATAATGGCCATAAGTCAAGATATTAATGCGATCCTGGCTAATCATTCTCCTTCAATTCCCATGATATTACAGTGTTTCATTTTGCTTGTTTGTTGAACTTTAGGATTGAATATCAACTTCCCAACCTAATTGTTGGAGCTATTACAAGAGAAAGTTTGTACAATGCTTTTGAGAACGGAATCACAGCAGAACAGGCAAGCATTAATTTTATTATTTGCCGTGATATTTGTTTTAAAATATTGCTAATGTTAAGTTCCTCTATGTAACTAGCACTTACACATAGAAAAAAGAAATATGGTTAATTATTTTATACAGTACTTTTGAGATTCTTTCACTTTAGCTACAACTTTCCTCTCATCTTGTTTCAATTATTGTGTTGGCCTGTTAATATTTCCTGTGGGACTTTACATCTATTTTTTTTTTTTTTTGACCATTGGCAATGAATATGGTATGCAACAACTGTGAAATTTAGAATAAGGATACATTTATAGTAATAGGGCAGAAAGGGGAGTCAAGATTAAAGGCGGGTAAGGGAAAAATGGAGGTCAAAGGTCAAGCTATACCCTGTTTCGATTAAGTGTGCTATTTTATATGCAAACATTGATCCGTTGTCACATGGGAATTCAATGTAGCAAAATTAGTGGGGTAGGCCATAATAGAAACAAGACGATTCATGTATAAGATTCAAAAAAAAATTGTTGATATTTGGTTTATTTATCGATAGTATAACTCAAGAAAATATATTGCAGGGAACTATTTATGCTGTCATGATTATCTCATCTTTTTAAAATTGTCGTTCCAGATTATTTCTTTCCTACAGCAGAATGCACATCCCCGAGTTGCAAATAAGATACCCACAGTTCCAGAAAATGTTACAGATCAGGTGCTCATTCATCCAGAGATTTCTAAATTCCAACGAGATCGTACTTCTGGTATTATGTTTTTTTTTAACGCAAATGAAAAGGTCCTCACAATCAATTAGGTACAAAGCTATAGATCGTTTGCATTCTGGTTTTTGAAACTTGTTGCTTGCTTTAGTTTCTCATGATAATTATTCTAGTTGGAGTGTTCTGCGAATTTCCTGATGAATTATAATACCAATATTTCAAAAAATGTTCTGTAGATTAGGCTCTGGGAAACCGATAGAAATAGAATCGAGATGACTCCGTCCTACCTCTATGAGGATTTCCCTTCAAAGGTAATAAATTTGAGTTGCAACTAGCTTACTCTTTTTTTTTTTCATGACTAATTTTTCCTTCATCTTTGCTACCCGTTGTTCAGGAAGTATTCGAAGCAGCATGTGATTTTGCACGAGAAGCCGGTGGAGTGTTGTTTGAAGATTCGAAAAACATGCGTGTCATCGTCCACGTAGAGGTGCACCAAGATATGAGAGATTTTCTACGCCGTGCGCCAAAGTAAATCCTTGGCGGCTCCAATGCGAACAATTCGAATATTGTCAAAGGAAATGCACAAAAAGAAGGAAAATTGCAATTAGGTGGATCGACTAATTATTCAAATAGAATGCAATTAGGTGGATTGACACAAAATGCAGTTGATCTCGGGAGCCAAAAAAATCTAATGTTTCTTAAATTTGCAGAGCGGATAAAGAAAAGACATCAGACTCATCTTTATAACCATTTTAAGAATTCTTATAGATGGTTTGGGACAGTTCACCATTATTTTACAGATTCAATCATATTGTGTTTCAAACTAGTGTCCCACGAAATACATTTGAAGCTAGAAGTACGAACTACGAGGACTAAATTGGAGGGCCTCTTTAAGGTTCTTGAAGGCTTTATCATATGATATAAATCCCATGAACCAGAACTCATGGTTGTCGGTGGTGATGATTTGAATGTATTTGTCAGAAGGGTCCCTAGTGTTAGCAGAGGGATTGACCGCCCTCAGATGATCCAGTGGCACAGCTATCTGCATATAGATGTAATATCGGGTTTTAGTGAATCTGACAATTGGAAGTAGTAGTCTAACAAAGTTTTTGATGGGCTATATTCAATCAAACAAAATCCTGACAACAGAAGTATAGTTTTACTAATTTTTCCTGACAAGAATTTTGACGGGGCACCTTATAGTTCGTCATCTCCTGTTGACCAGAAGTGGCAGTACTGTGGCTTACAGGGTTGTCACTGCAAAATGCAATTCTGGCTGTGGATAGATACAATGTTCCTATCACAGGACCCACTGATGTCGAAACGTAGCAGGCATAGGATTTCCAAAGTTGTTCTCCGGGATAAGTATTGAAGATTTGCTGGAAAACCTTGTCGTTCCCACCTTCTGCAAGAACTTTTGTTCCCTGTGTAATCCTAGCCAATGCTGCATCTGTGAAACTAGGACTGGTTTTAACTGCCATACGACAGAGAATAATAAAATTAATCCCATGGCAAACCTACTAAAATGTGTAGAACTATTAGTCTCGTAGCATTTATCTTGTTCAGAAAGTTCTCTGTTACCTGCTGATTTTTTTTTTTTCTAATTTCAATGCCTCGAATGGAAATGATGGCCTGTTAAACTTCTTGAACATTGCAACAAAAATCAAGTGTCAGACAAAATTGGCTGTCTGGCAAAGATACAAACAAATAGTAATTAAATATTTGATTTGTTATTCCAGTGCATTTATATTGGATGTGAATTCTAGTGCATTTCCTTCTCTAGAAATTGTATTACCTGCAGAGTAAATTACATTGTCCACTAGAATAGTAAAGGTGATTCTGCACATTCGCGTCCCTTGTCCCTAGATGACGTGAAAGGCGATAAATCATGGGGTAAGCTTATAACCGCTTGCCAAGTTAGCTAAGGATGGAAAAGATTTTTTTTCTCCGAGGTCATGTGCCTGCCATTGTACACTAGAATTGAACCAGATGGTGCTTGACTAATTTGTTTGACTGTTACTTTATTAGTTAAGCCGATTCAAAGTCCCAAAGTCGGCCCATTGAATTTTCTTTGCAAAATTAGGCTGATCAGTTCATTGCATCCCCCATACATGACCAAATGATCAACATTTTAATTATAAGACAATGTTAAACTTTAAAAATTATACACACTCCTCAAATATAATTCTTTCCTGCCTAAAATGCTTTGCGGACAAAAAAAAACATGTAATGATGCACACCAAGACAAGGCCTCCTAGTGTAAACTACTAAAGTAGTATTTCTATCATGATGCATAAACATAATTGGGGATGGGTTGGACAAACTACTATAAGGCTGATGTTTTTCTATTTCCAATAGCATTGTAGTTGACTCTTGCTTCAGTATATGGCCCAGCGCTGGTGTACCAGACAGGATGAAAGAACATGCAAGGTAATTATCAGCTACAATAATTTGAATAACAATCACAGTAGAAGGGGGGAACACATACTCTCTTTCATGATAAAAATTTCAGGACCTATGATAAGAGTTTCTATAGACATTAAGATCTCTGATCCTCACTAGTCCAGCCTTGTTTGTGCATCTTGGTAGATATAGGAAAGGATCTATAAATTTCTCCACAATTATCTCTCAACTTATTCCTTTCACGAATGAATTACTTACTAACGTTAACAATATGCGTACTGATAGAAGGATTCAGAAACATACGGTGTTGCCAGACATGTCCAGCTGCGCCAGCGGCCTTCCTTGAGGTATCTTCAAATTTCTTCCCACATCGTCCAAGCACCTTCAGTATCGTCTCCGTAGGGCCTAAAACGAAGAACCAGAAAGGGGGAAAAAATGACATGAAAACTAAGAAGTATTGAGAAAGAAAACCCTAGGAAGCTAGTTTTGAGAAGAAGATTTTGAGCATTAATCAACACACTCTTGTTGGGAACAGGGGAAACATTCACGTAGGGATTGCCACCGGCCTGACCGCCGATCGGGGCAGCGGAAGAGTCCAAATAAGGGTTGCCGGCCCTGTTACTGGATGCGGAAGCGGGAAACCCGTAGTCGGCTACGCTCCTCCCGGCTGGTGGCGGGGCGTATGGCGGAACCGGCGTGCCCATCACCCAGGTCCCCGGCGCCGCCTCCTGCGGTGCCGCCGTCGGCCTTCCCTGACTCATCAACACACGCCGCGATCCGTATCGAACCGGCGGTTCTTCCGGGATCGAGTCTTTTCCGTCGATCGCGAGGTTAAAGAAGAAGGCCAAGCATCGGCCGTCGGTGGCTCGCGCTGCGGGAGCCTCGAGATCCCCTTTGGGGTGGGACCGTGTCACTCACCGCGAACACACTCGCGTATCTGACCACGCCTTGGGCCAGAGCCCATCAACGCCACCACTCCATGTGCTCACTCACACTCCCAACCAATCAGTCCTCTGCTGCCGCGGCGGCCCCATGAGCTCTTTCAGATCCTCTGGACCGTAAAAAGCAGTCCAAGGGATGGTCCCTTAATCTAGATTGATGGGGATGAATGGTCCTCACCTGTTTTATGAATGGGGATCATCCTCTGAATCAATCCAAGCCAAGGGACCATCCCCTGGATCGCTTTTTGCGGTCCAGAGGATCTGCCCTCTTTTTTTACAGTGAAAAGATGATTACGTTAATTTAGACGTTCAGATTATATGAAAATAATAATAATAATAAATTATGAAATCAGTGACCGTTAAATGATTAGAGGTGGAAGAGAATTTGGAGGATTGACGGGAAGAAGGCCTCGGAAAGATGGGCTTATAGAGAATATAAAAAAGGGAGAAAAAAAGAAATGTCAACAGATAGATTAGGGATCCTTAACATAGTCATTCTGACATTTAAATTAATGAGGTGGAGAAAATATCTAAGAATAATAGAAGCTAATAGATTTTTTGTAATGAGAAAGCGTACTTCCGTCGCCTCATAGGCGGGATCCTTTTATAACACTTTGTAATCTCCGCTTTAAATAAATATTATGATTCAATAGCATATCAAAATAAGAAAAGTATTTTATTAGTGTATTTTTATCATATTGAGTAATCACATTATTCATATATTGTAGGTATTTCATATCTCTATAAATATATTGTCCCACACGCTTTCGACAACACTACGTGGAGCATTAATTGCGGCATTGGGCCATAATATGTGAGGCACATTGGATTCTTTGGGGCTTGACCCAACTAAGGGAACGATGGATCTGTAAAGGAGCCTAGTTTTAGCTAATGAGTTAGCAGACCTAAGAGTATAACCTGTTTATTTTATAAGGAGCTAAGGGGTGTTCTACCCTAGGAGTGGGGTCTTTGTTTACGAGTTATCTTAAGGGAGCAAAGTCCAATGACTCAAGCGATTCGTCTTAAGGAGCAAAGCCCGGTGACTTGGGTGATTCGATCGAGAGTCTTTAGGGAGTAAGGCCCAGCGACTTGAGGAATCCGATCGAGAGTCTTAAGGAAGCAAGGCCCGATGACTCGAGGGATCCGATCTGGAGTCTTTCGAAAGGCTCGACCGATAGTCCAACCCCTTCACGAACTTTGACCTTTATGGACTTTGACCTCCGCATCAGTTGGAGACTCGACTGTTTTTATCCGGAGGGCTTATGCAATACGATCCATCTTTGCAAACCGAGTGATTTTCTTAGGGTAACTATCCTTTCACTAACTTATCGCCTCTGTACCTTCCTTGTCTTGAAAGAATGATTGTGAGGTGCTATTAATGTGAGTAAGACACTTTTAATGTGAGTAATACGTGTGATTACATATCTGCGTGATGATTAGCTTTGCCACATTTATCATAAATGCGGGTTAAATGAGGCATTGCCACATGGCGCAACCCTATGCAATTCTTTCTTTCGAGACGACCATTAGGATTACTGTTGATTTAACTTGGGATCAAACAATAGGTATGGAGATCCTGCCCCCTCATTCGCTAGATCGAACAACTATGATCTATGAATGCTAGGCTTTATAAGAGGCAAGGTGGGGCAGAAACCAATGCACTTGTCTTTGTTTCCAGTGTTCAACAACAATGATTTTTGGCAACAATGATTACGACAACCATCAAAGCCTTCCTTAGCCCCCCTCTCTTCTCCATAAGTCTCTTGTTTTTCTTTTGGGCTTCTCCAGCCTTGCTCACTTCTTTTCCGATCATGGCACAAGACGCTCTTGTATCCATTGTGATATATGTAGGTCCCTTGAGACTAGCTAGAAGAGTCAAGAGTGTTTTACTTGGTTTGCAACCGAGGAGGTTGCTAATTCAAGACAATGAAAGCACTGAAGATCTTTTTCTTGGAAAGTGGAGAAGCCTCTTACAAGCTTTGAAAGCTCAGTAAAGAAATTACAGACTAAAGAGATGAAAGCATATAATTCGTTTACGAGTGTTGTCTTAAACTCCTAGGACCAGGGTTCTATTTATAACTTACTAGTCAAATTTATCTGTTGGTTGACGTGGTAGCTTCGAGGGCCTGGAACAAGTCAAGGCGTTCCTAGTGGTGCACCTTATCTGCTTTACAACGGCTCTTCAACGGCTTGATGATAATATTTTATCCTGGTCTAGGTGCTTGGATCAATCTGGACACCTAGATTGGTGTTGATGTGGACCCTGAGAGTTATCCTTGCCGCAACAGTTCAAAGAGGAGCCTGCGCTGTACCAGGGTGGTCCAAGCGCCTGGAGTTCGGGTGTTAGAACAAAGTCTAGGTGCCTGGACAAGTCAATTTCATGTTAACTTGTCCAACTGTTCCAGTCACTTGGGTGATTCTCCGACCATCTAGAGTTGAGCTCGCCCGAACCCAACTCCGGCTTTCTCCTTAAACAGATTTCCTCTCCGACTTCTAGCCCCTCGGAAGCACCGCGTGCGTCCTTCTCTTACGCCAGTGTACTTTTCCACATCTTCTCATCCCTCAAATACACTGAGCCTGTTGACTCGCTTCCTATGTCATCATTTTCGTCTGCTGTATCTTTGATTTACTTCTTGTGTTTTTAAGTCTCTGCACACTTAGACACAAGACATCAAATAACACAGAATCTAACTTGACTTGGTTGATTACATCAAAACTAACCTGGGATACTTACAATATACATCTACTGTCTCTCACATCAACAGTGGGAACATGGACATTCTGTGACTAGACTTTGAAATTCCTAAGAATCACTGCACTATCATAATGAATGCCCTAGTCAACCCCACCTTCCTCCACCTGATTTTATTGCTTTCTTCAAGGACCCGTTCCTATGTGGTCTTCAATTTCCCCTCCTCTCTTTTTTTTCTAAAAAAATTCACAACATTTTCAAATTCCCTTGTAGAAATTAGCACTCAACTCATTTAGACTACTGTGCGGAGTATTCATTCTCTTTCGTCTGTACAAAACCCCTCTTCACTCTGCATCTTTCATTATTTCTATTACCCTAAGAAAACGGAACAGGGGGTTTCTTTTTCTAAGCCTATCTCAAATGTGTCTTTTTTGACAAGATACCCACTTCTAATAAGGAATGGAAATCTCACTACATATATATCCAATCGGTCCCTCCGGTGTCATGGCTAATCGACTGGTAGATGGAATTGCCGAAGGCTCTCGAGCTACATAATTTTTGTTCATAGCCTACATTCGTGTCCACCATCGAAACCTTAGTTGGTTTGAAGTTTGACATCACCAAGTTACTTCAGGAGGGTCTGTTAGAGTGTATACTAAAAGCCTAGCTTTTGTAAACATTTATTTTTGAAATAAAAAAATCACATTGGTCAAATGTCTACATTTATTTGTTAAGTGTAGTTGTTCAATTAATTTATATTGTAGATAACATGGTGTGTGGTGTCACACACAGAAGATTGTGTTATTAGTTCTTTATAAATTATAAATAGTTGCTCACGACTAAGATGGAAAGGAACAAACCGTTGAAATAGTCATAGTGTAATTAAGTATTAGTTTATCTTGACTAATAAACTATACTAGTACACTCTAAGTGTATTGAGTAGGATCATTTTAGGTAAGTTCTTTTTATACTGACTTAATAAAAGAACTAGACCTTAGTTATTATGGAAGTGTGTACTCTTAATCCTAATATAATAACAAGCATATATATTTAGTATTTATTTCTTTAACTTATCAAAGGGTGAAATTTAGCTCGATAAATCAATAGGCCCGATAAGTTGGGAAATGATATTACTTATAGTGTGTTATTGATTATAGAAGGAAATTGTGTCCTAGTTATCTAGGTTGAAAATGTCCCAAGAGGAGCTCATAAGAATTGTCATATTAAACCCTGCAGGTGGACTTAGTCCGACATAACGATAAGGTTGAATGGTACTACTCTTGGACTAAGACATTAATTAAAGTGAGTTGTCAGTAACTCAATTAAATTAATGGACATTCGATATCTTAAACACAGGGAGACTAATACACTCATAATAAAAAGGAGTCCATAATGTAATTTGGGATTGGTGTGGTAGTACAATAATAACTCTCTAGTGGAATGAGTTATTATTGATGAACTTGAGTTGTGTGTTTGGGGCGAACACGGGATATTCAAGCTCATCGGAAGGCCAAAACCAATTTCTCCTCTAGGTCCCTGTCGTAGCCTCATTAAAGCCTCAAGTCCATCCATATAAAAGCCCATCTTGGTGTCCAAGAAGGGGGCCGACCCTTGACCCAAGGCTTGGTGACCAAGCCAAGGGTCGGCCACTATCTCCTCAAAGAGGGCTAGCCCTTTTGCTTGGTGCCCAAGCAATGAGGGGTCGGCCACCAAAATCTAAATAAGGAGGGGTGTTTTGAATTTTTAAAATCTTCTCTTTGTAGAAAACTATAAGTTTTAAAAGAGAGATTTTAAAATTATAAAACTTTCCTTATTTGAATTAGGCCACATGGTTTAAAAGAAAGTTTAAAAGTTTTAAAACTTTTCTTTTTTAATCATCCTCATGGTTTTTAGAAAAAAGGAAGAGAAGTTTTAAATTTGAAACTTTCTATTTTTGTAACCATGTTAAAAAGGAAAATTTTAGAAGAGAAGTTTTAAATTTTAAAACTTGATTTTAATTTTTAAAACTTTCCTTTTTTAACATCCACTTTAGGAAATTAAAAGAGAGTTTGTAAAATTTTATAAGAGCTTTCCTTCTTTGCTTATAAAATTTTTACTAGAATTATTTTCTTCCTTTTAAGTGGCCGGCCACCCTTGCTTGCCCAAGCAAGGGGCCGACCAATCAATTAAACCAATCAAAGATTGATGATTGAATCAATCAAGAGGAAAGAAAAGGAAAAATAAAAGGAGAAAAGGAAAAACAAGAGGAAGATTTTAATTTTTGTAAAAAGTCTTTCCTTATTTGCCTTGGGTAAGTAATATAAAAGAAGGGGAGGGGAGGCCTTCATAATTATCAATTCTTATTATCTTGTTGGAGCTCTTCATTGTGGCCAACCCCTCTCTTCTTTCTTTTCCCCTCACTCTCTTTTGTTCCTTGGTGGTGGTGGTGGCCGAATACTAGAGAAGGAGAAGGAGCTTTGGGTGGTGTTCATCTTGGAGGATCGTCGCCCACACGACGTCCAAGAGGAGGCAAAGAATACGGCAGAAGATCTCGAGGTTATTAGCATACAAAGAAGAGATATAACTAGTAATTATTTTCAGCATCATACTAGCTCTTCTTTGTTAGAATTCCAAACACAAGAGGCATATGATTCTAGAATTTCAGATTTGTTTTGAAGTTGTGTTTTTTTTTGTTTTTCAAATTTGTGATTCGATTGTTCTTTTCGGTTAAACCTAATGTTATTTTAGGAAATTAAATATTAAATTTCTATTAAAGGTTTTGTCGAGACAGTGGTGGATGATCTCATACCCAAGAAGGCCTAGTGCATCGCCATGTTTGACCTGGGAGCCGATTTTAGGAATAAATATTTAATTAACTTTATAACATAGGTAGATTTGGATCAATAGTGTTAAGTTCCGCTTGTGATCCAAATCTAAACCATCAAGAACAGATAAGTTAAATTTAGAATCAATAATGTTAAGTTCTGTTTGCGATTCCTAATTTAATTTCTAAAGAACACAATAGGTTGTTTAGGAAAGGTTCGACACTTGTACAAAATTTTTGTACAGTGGAACCGGTACGATCTTCCTAGGACCAACCAACAATTGGTATCAGAGCTAGGGGTTGCCTCTGTGTGTTTGGTTTTCAAATTAATTATGCACAAGTCATACATAATTTAGGTAGGATAATGGTAGGATATGCTAACTCTTTGGTTGCAAGCTCCAACTATAATGGCTTATAAATGTTGTGTGTGATTGGACCCTTGGACATGTTAAGGGTATTATTTTTGTGTGTGCATGATTGTATGTAACTAATACAGCAGGAGCTGTATTATCCCTAGGATTTTAGAATTTTATTTTCGATCTAGATTACATGTACATTCCTTCGTGGAATATAGGATCGATATATGTAAAATTCTATTTTTGTCGTGGATCGTATACTTGCGAGGCGTGATGCTATTGGAGGACCAGAGGCGCAACAGAATAAGTAGCAAGATAGATACGACGACTGGACCCGATGGCGGTGGCTAAAGATGGCAGCAGATAAGGTTGGAGCACACGGAGGACAGTGATGGAAAAGGTCATATTAGTTGGAAAATTAATTCCCAAATTTATTGCTTTTATTTACTGTGATGTGTGTGTGTGCATGTGATGTATGCTTGCATAGGTTAAAATTCCTCACCTTAAATAACTAAGTGGGTGAGAGATTTTTAAATAAATTCCACGGTCTCCATTACTGTTTTATAAGTGATGCAAATAAACTTGCGCGTTGGCTCTGAGTGTTTTCCTCCATATCGGATGAGTTTGTTTGCGGATCATTAGATCAAACTTCCATTTTGGATGACTATAGGAAATTAATCAAGAGCGTGTGATCTTCCCCATCGGAAAGGGCACAATCTTATTAATGGACTAAGTGTCAAGTACTAATGATAACACTTAGGTACATCTAATAGTATCCTCCCCATCGGAGTCACTGCCATTATTTGTGTGACCGAAGGAAAACCAACTATTAATTTTATTTGTCATAAAGTTAGGTTGACAAGAATAAAATTAATGGGTAAAACCTCCTCTTACAAATGTTTGATTTTGTATATGTCCATACTATCGCGACATGCAAAATTCACGGTGATTTGAGGTGTTGGTTAATTTAAAATAGTATTGTTTGAGGAATCAATATTATTCTAAATTTAGAGTATTGACCAAAGTTTATTTTGTGATTCTTAGGATGACTTTCAACCCACTGACCATTATTCTGAAAGAGAATAGACTTACTGGTCCAAATTATATAGATTGGAAAAGAAATCTGGATATTGTCTTAACTGCTGAAAGCTATAAGTTTGTACTATCAGAGGTATGCACAGATACACCTAACAGTGATTCTACCCCAGAGGAGATTGAGTATCATAAGAAATGGGTAAAAGCAAATGAGATGGCGCGGTGTTACATTTTGACTTCAATGTCAAATGTATTGCAACATCAGTATCAAGATTTACCAACTGCTTATGATATAATGAACAATCTCAAAGAACTCTTTGGACACCAGAGTCGGATTGCCAGGCAAGAGGCATTGAGAAAGTTAATGACAACCACCATATCAGAGGGGACACTTGTAAATGATCATATCCTCAAAATGATGGCTTATCTGAACGAAATACAAGTCCTTGGAGGTGAAATCGATGGGGAATCCCAGGTCGATATTATTCTCCAAACGCTGCCCAGAAGTTTTGAGCAGTTCCACCTGAACTATAACATGAGCAAAAGGGAGTATATGTTGGCGGAACTTCTGACAGAACTAGAGGCAGCAGAAGGTATATTTCGTCACAGTTCTCAGATTCACTATGCTGAAAATGGTTCTACTTCTAAGTCAAAAGGCAAGAAGAAGAAGAAACAGGTTGTTTCAGCAAAGAAGGTGAATAAACCTATAGGAACAGGACCAAAAGCTAGAATGAAGAAGCCAAAGGGCAAGTTCTTCATCTGCAAGCAGTCAGGACATTGGAAGGCGAATTGTCCTCGTAGGAATCAGAACAATAAAGGTATATCTCATTCTCTAGTAGTTGAAACATGTTTAGTGGTGTTATCTACCAGCACCTGGTGTGTAGATACGGGATCCACTGATCATGTCTGCAACTCTTTGCAGGGATTCCAGGAAACCCGACTACTATTTGAAGGAGAGATAACCGTCTACATGGGCAATGCTACTAAGGTGGCGACTGTTGCAGTGGGAGACGTCTACTTATCTTTTGATAGGAATAGAAGTTTGATTTTAAGAAATTGTCTTTATGTACTCAGTTTTAGAAAGAATTTAATTTCAGTTTCTAAACTGTATTTGGATGAATATTCTATTTCTTTTAATAATAATGTGGTTATAAAGATAAATAGGATTATTATCTGTTCTGGTGCATTGGTTGGCAATTTATATACTTTAAATCCAATTTCTCCCTCAAGGCAACAAATGGAAATTAATAACACATCTTCTAACTCTAATAAGAGAAAAAAACCTTCGGAAATGAACAAAATATATCTTTGGCATTTAAGGCTTGATCATATTAACTTAAGTAGGATTCAAAGGCTTATAGCCGATAGACTCTTGGGTTCATTAGAGTTGGAAAATTTTCCAACCTGTGAATCTTGCTTGGAAGGTAAAAATGACCAAGAGACCTTTTAAGGCCTACACTGGTGGGAGAGAAGAACGTGCGCGACGTTCGAGGGACATAAAGCCGGGACGGAAGCCTGCTCGAGGAGAAGGTCGGAAATTGGGTTCGGATGAATCCTATTTCGGTTGGTCGGAATCACCCAAACGCATGGAGCTTCGGAAGTCAAAGCAAAGGAGAAAGTGAGCTGGAAGTAAAGCCCGAGGCGCCTTCATTGATCAATGGAGGCGCCTTCACCTTGGAGGCGCCCTCATTGCTCAATGGAGGCGCCTCAAACAGGTCAAAGACAACCGTTTGCGCAATGGATAAAGTTTTATCCATCCACTCGTTGGAGGCGCCTTAGACCTCTATTGGAGGCGCCTTGGACCTTCGAGATAAGATTTCCAGGAGCTATAAAATGACCCCTGGAGCTAGGAAATAGAAATCAATCAAGCAATCAACTCAATATCAAATTCCTAGCAACTTGTAAGAGCATTAGTGTGTAAAAGGCTTCTCCGCCTTCAGAGAAAGGAGACTTTTTCTTAGTGCGCTTTCCATCGCCTTGGATTAACAACCCCCTGGGTTGTAACCAAGTTAAATTTCCTGTCTCTATTTCTTTTCTGTTATTTTAATCTTTTTAATTGTTGATATTATTTTTTGAGTTGAAAGTCTTGAGGAGGGTATCTTTTACTTGCAGGCAATTCACCCCTACTCTCTTGCCGACCCCGTTGCACCAACACTATCTCGCAAGGGGATCCGTATTTCAATTAACGACTCCTTGGAGCCTCAATGAGTTATCCGACTGGTCGATAAGTTGGTCGAAGCCTGGTAGATATGTATGGACAGGCCCAGTGTTGATCACTAATAGGTTTGGTGGTTAGTTTTTGCAAGACCTAAATCGATAAGGATTTAGTTTCAATCATTAACAATTTTCTTTTTGAAGATAATCATGTTTCTCCATTTTTTTTCTACAACAAAAGTGACTTTTCAAGCATGCAAATTCACTTTCCGTAGCATGTATTGCACACTGCATAATTAAAAGTTGTTGAAAGTCCTAAGTTATTGATAGTGTGCTTTGCACACCGCGAAAAATATTTTTCACGACGTGCAAAGCACGCTGCAGATAATATTTTCCACTATATGCGTTGTGTGCTATGGAATGTAGTTTCCGCAAATTGCAAATGCATACTGTTAATATTCTAATTCATAGCGTGTAAACGTGTATTGTTGATGGTCTTATTTATATTAAAAAAAAAAATAATTTCATTGACGAAAATAATAAATCAAAATTTTACAATAAATTTAGTACAAATCTAATCCATAGAAAATTAATAAAAGTCATTGTTTTTTATTATACCAAAACAAAGTTTGAAGATCCAAAACAAGATACGAAGTTTCTAACAAACTAGTTATTACATAACAATGATTAAACTTCCAATCCACATAAATTAGTAAAATATGTATCAACCATTAATACTATAAATTTAGATAACCATGCAATCGTGTTTTCTATTGTGTCATCGAGAAACTGCATTTCATCATTTGGTCTAATTAAGTTCACCTTTTCCACTAAAACCTTATCCATCCAACATAATCCATCAAGAATAATATGATGCATTTTTGTATTTGGATCTGTGGATACAATTTGACCTTCTACAATAACTAATTCATCAGCAAACCAATAAAGTAGCCTACATTTAATATTAGCACAGATATCTCCACGACTCACATTCCTCAAATTTGACTGTAAAAAAATAATACAAAATTATTAATTCAATCATATCTTTTTTGTAACAATTTTGTGTTTAGAAATACATAATTGTTTTAATAATTACTTAAAAATACCTAAATTACCACTTTTTTAATTGAAAAACATGAGCAAAATAGGCAATATACCACCTAAAAGTTATCTAAGGAAATCAGTCCATCTTTATTTGGTTGTAGAAACTTAAATTGAAATTGCAGATAGAAGAGTTCATCCTCAGTTATAGTTTTGGATAGTGCCTGTTGAAACAAAAAGATTCTAACAAATTAGAGTAATTCCTGATATAATCTTAAGTTCTGTTTAGAATGCCTGATAACTGTGAAGAAATACTGTGGTCACTTAATCAAAATTAAGCTACGTCAAATTGATTGAATATCATTTATACACTATTAAGCCAATCCCTATGACATGTACAGTACCCTTAGTGCAACCTGTTTTAGAGGAGAAGTGCGGAGGTATAATTTGATTAACATATATACAAGCATATCAAGAGGAATTTGCCTTTGTTCATTTCACAACCAAGGGTGAGCTAACACAAAATTAAAGAAACATATATTTGCTATCAGATGAAAAGCATCACAAAAATATCTAGTAAAAGAGTCGTTTAAATAATTTAGAGAATAGAAGATTTAAATATCATCTAGTAACTTAATGAATCTCATGTATTTGTATAATTGATAACATGAAATTTGAGTAAACAACAGTCTAACAACTTACTTAAAGCCTGAACAGCTATCATCCTTTTCCTGTAATCCTTGTTCAAAAACCTCTTCACAAAATCTTACTTCCACATAAAATCAGAAACACCAAAGTCAAATAATTTCATTGGAGAACTTTCATCTTTAGTTGTGAAGAGAAAATTCTGTTATAACATAGAGAAGAAGGCATCAGCAACAAATATGGAGTTAATTAAAAGCAAGAATAAGATATAAGAAGCATCAAGCAAAAATAGTGGACCTCTGGCTTTAGATCACGTTGCACAACACCTTGAAAGTGACAAAAGGTTACCACGTCCAGCATTTGCACAAAATCACCACTTTCAAGAAATACGTGACCAAACCATACGAAGAAAATATATTTTGCAAAGTTAGATTGATATTGTCAGTCTCAAAGGGAGGGAATTAATTTATGATGGTGCAAGTGCAAATGAGTATTTTCAGTTAACTAATTTGAAATATTAGCATAAGTTTAACATTCATAGAAGATGCAAAAATTTTATCAAAGTGCTATACTCCTAGTAGTTGATCCCACTGATGCAAGAATTTACTAAAGACATGCTATAAAAGGAGCAATTTGCAACTAAAATTTCACAAGAGAATGAACACAATTTAGAATATTAATAGTCGTTGATTTATCAAGCAATGAACCATAGAAGTTTAAATAGTCATCCATACACACAGGTCATCTGAAAAAAAATAATAATTCCAGTTAATCTCATTAATTATTCATGGGGTGATCGGTTCGGTCCTACAGAAATTTTTCACTGACCACCAAAATAAATCGAGAAGCACACGTGGCTGCCAACCCAGAAGACCAACATCTTTTGGTTGCACTCCCCATTTGGAGAAAAAATTTCTGTAAATACACCATAGCTGGGGATTAAACCGTGGAAGCTTGGATGACAACCTAAATATCCTACCGCGATACCATAGTCCTTGGAACATCTACATAGGTCATCTAGCAAGATAGTTGGGTTGGCGATTGATCAAAATTTTTACATGGTGATCCGGTGATGACCCAGAAGGGCCCACCTCCAAGGAAGTTTAGCGCTTTGGTAGACGTCAAAGTCAAGGGGTGGTCAACCGAGAGACTAGCCGGTCAGAAGGCCCCTCGTCCGCGTCTGATCAAAAGAGTTCGGAGGGGGTTGGCCAAGCCTACAACACACTGAGGCAAGGGATTGCATGCCGAGCGGCACAAACATAGGCGCATGAGGCCAAAGAAGCGGCCGGTCGAACCGATCAAGGTGGAGTCCAGCGAGGCAAAAGACATTCACGCCGATTGGCCAAGACATAGGCGCATGAGGCCAAAGAAGAGGTCGGTCAGCCTGATCAAGGGGAAGCCGACCAGACGGACAACCGACAAATAAGACGGGGATACATGCCAACATCCTTTTGGGAGTCAGTGCCACCGATTAATGGTGCGTATGGATAGAATATCCTTTTGGGAGTCAGTTTCGCCGACTGACGGTGAGGAAGGACAGAGGACTGTACGGAAGAAGATCCCGCTGCCATAGCAGAGATACGCTTGCCCCGTTATGGTAAGAGGTCAGGGATCCTTTCTCAATGTTAGCTTTTGGGGAAAGTTTGGGAATACGCATCCGTCCGGGAAGCGTGCAGTCTACTTGTCGAAGCCCTATATAAAGAGAGGAGCAGCCCCCCGAGGTATGCATATACGTCTTTGGGAGTCACTGTCCGCTACTTCTTCTTTACTCTGTTTTCCTCGCTCGCCGGTGTGTGACTTGATCGTCGGAGGGTCGTCGCCGGGAACCCCCTCCTGACTTGGCGCTAACGACTTGTGGTTGCAGGAACGGAGGAGCACCAGCGAAGACGAAGAGCGAGCCAACTCAGCGTTGCTTCCCGGTTGCCATCTACTCAGCTTCAGGGCAGGATCAAATTGGCGCCGTCTGTGGGAATCTCAACCTGAACCCAGAAGTAGAAGATGGAGGGCGCCGGACGATCAACAACCGTAACGCTGACGATGGAAGAAGCTAATCCAGGCTGGAGTGGCAAGGGCAATGGAGCAGTAGCAGCGAATGTTGGCCGATCGGCCGGCATAGGAGCCAGCCGTCTCAGGATCCGGCCAACCCGGGGATCATGGTCACGGGGCTGAACCCGTAGCCGACCAGGAAATCTGCAAAAAGTCGGACACGTTCGGACCAGCACCCCACGCGCTAATCCCCTTTCACCGAGCTTTGTTCCGGACGCCCTCGGAGGAAGGAGGTCGAGCCCGCCGAGACCGGGGCTCCTCGTCAGATGAGGCTCCCGAAAGGGATGCTAGGAAGGGAAAAGCGCCACAAGACGAGGACTCCCCTGAAAGGATTAATGATCAATTCTCAAGAGGAATTATGGAGGATCCCCTACCCCGACATTACACCCCATTGGCGATCGGAGAATACAATGGGAGCACCGATCCTGATGATCACTTGGCTAAGTTCGACAATGCGGCTACACTGCACCAATACACCGATGGGGTTAAGTGCAGGGTCTTCTTAACAACCCTATCGGGGCCGGCGCAGCGATGGTTCACACGACTACCGAGCGGGTCCATCCGCAACTTCAAAGATTTTCGAGCGGCCTTCCTGCACCATTTTACGAGCAGTCGCCGACATCAGAAGACAAGTGTCAACTTGTTCTCGCTAAAGAAAGGTCCGCGAGAAACACTCAGGGCCTATATCCAGCGCTTTAACCAAGTCGCGATGGATATACCCGCAGTCTCTTCGGACGTACTGGTAAATGCTTTCACCCAGGGACTTGTGGAAGGTGAGTTCTTTAGGTCACTCATCCGCAGACTACCAAGAGATTTCGCTCATCTACAGAAGAAGGCCACGGAGTATATCAATATGGAGGAAGCACAGGCGGCCTGCAGAAAAGAAGCGCCCGCCGAGCCCCACGCACCATCTGAACGGAGAGTACCAAGCAATCATCAGCCCCCAAGAGGGCCCCGAGCTGCAGGAGCACCACAGTGCCCCGAGCCAAGAACGCATGGGTGCATGTGGAGACCAATCGACAGAAGAAGGGCAAAAAATAGACTCCGATGTTCTGTAAGTTCCACCAGTCAGGAACACACAACACATGGGAATGTCATGGCGACCCCATAGTTCACCAGCCCAAGCCCAGGGAATACCGACACCGGTTACTCACGCCGGATCGGCATCCCGAATGCAAAGTCGAACAGAGAACCGGTGGTCATAGGACGCGCGAGCGGCAGGAGCATCACTCGCGGGATCGGAGCCCCACTCGCATGCCCATCGATCGGAATAGACAGTCTACGCGAGAAGAAGAGAATAGAAGAAATGCCTTCCGAGGGGAAATTGGAATGATCTCATGCGGTCCGACTGGAGGGGACTCTAACCGAGCCCGAAAGAGCCACGCCCGACAGTTAACTATTCACTCAGTGGGGTGCAGCAAGGAAAAGGCGGAAGGGCCAAAGATCAGTTTCGGCCCCAAGGACTTAGAGGGAGTGGAGATCTCTCACGATGTTGCACTGATTATCAAGGCGATGATTGCCAACTACACCGTCTGCCGGACTTTCATCGACACGGGAAGTTCGGTAAATATTATTTTTAAGCAAGCATTTGATTTGTTGCAAATTAATCAAGCCAAGCTCCACCCCATGGCAACTCCGCTATACGGTTTCACCGGCAATGAGGTATTGCCGATCGGGCAAGTGAGGTTAGCCATCTCACCCGGAGAAGAGCCATTGGTTAGGACGCGCACCACGAACTTCATTGTGGTGGATGCGCCCTCGGCGTACAACGTAATCTTGGGTCGGCCGGCCCTCAACGAGTTTCAGGCCATAGTGTTAACATATTGCCAAAAGATCAAATTCCCTGTGGGGAACCTGGTGGACAAGGTTTGAGGAGACCAGGTGGCGACCCGACATTGTTACGTTGAAATGGTCAAGTCAGAAGCTAAAATGGCAAGCAAATGCCCCGGCTGGTGTATGACAACAAGGAGGAGGTGCAAATACACCCGAGCCGGCCGGAGGCTAATACTTTCATAGCATCCGATCTGCCGGACCAACAAAAAAAGGAGCTGATCGCCTGCCTTCGAAGGAACCACGATGTGTTCGCCTGGTCGACGCACGAGTTGCCCGGAGTCAATCCGAGCGTGGCACAGCATGAGTTGCACGTCCGGCCAGACGCTCAACCAGTCAAGCAGAGGAAGCGAGATTTCAGCACCGAGCAAGATTTGATCATCCGGTCCGTGGTCGACAAGCTCCTGGAGGCCGGGCACATCAAGGAAATTCAATTTCCAACTTGGCTCGCCAACGTGGTATTGGTCTCCAAGCCAGGTATTAAATGACGAGTGTGCATTGATTTCAGGGATTTGAACAAGGCATGCCCCAAGGATTCCTACCCATTACCGCAGATCGACCAGATGGTGGATTCGACGACCAGGTGCGAGCTGATATGCATGCTCGACGCCTATCAGGGCTACCACCAGGTACCCCTCGCGCGTGAAGACTAGGAAAAAGTCAGCTTCGTCATGGCTGACAGGACGTTCTGTTATAACGTCATGCCGTTCGGGTTAAAGAACGCCGACGCCACCTATTAGCGAATGATGAACAAAGTGTTCCGGAACCAGATCGGGCGGAACTTGGAGGTATATGTGGACGACATCCTCATCAAGTCTCTCCAATCTATTGACCTATGTGCAGACATAGAAGAAACTTGCCAGACACTGAGAAAGTACGGGATCAAGCTCAACCCGATCAAGTGCCTGTTCGGCGCTAAGAGTGGGAGTTTCCTAGGCTACATCGTGACCGAGCGAGGGATTGAGGCGAACCCTGACAAAGTGAAGGCGATCCAGGATATGCCGCCGCCCCGCAATTTAAAAGAGGTGCAGAGGCTGACTGGGAGGATCACGACTTTATCAAGATTCATCTCCAAGTCATCCGACCGGAGTCTACCGTTCTTCAAGATTCTGCAGCGGTCAACCAAGTTCCAGTGGGATGGCGAGTGTGACCAGGCCTTCGAGGAACTCAAGCTATATCTCAGCTCCCTTCCTATCTTGGCCAAACCGATTGTGGGGGAGCCACTTTGGATTTATCTATCATCTACCCGGGATGTGATCGGATCAGCATTAGTCAAGAAAGAGGGGGGGGATACAGCAACCAGTGTATTTTTTAAGCCACATATTGAAAGATGCTGAGTCTCGCTACACTGGTCTCGAAAAGCTCGCTTACGCGTTAATCCTCGTCGCTCGAAGGCTTCGACCCTATTTCCCGACCACCCACTCCATAATTGTGATGACCAACAACGCCTTGGGTCGTGTTCTGCTCAACCCAGAAGCATCCGACCGGCTGATCAAATGGACCACTGAGCTCAGTGAATTCGACATCCAATACCAACCCCACTCGGCTATAAAAGCACAAGCATTGGCGGACTTCGTCACGGAAGTGCAAAACCCGAAGCCAGAGTCCTCATGGAGGGTGTACGTGGATGGCTCGTCCGCTCATCAGGGAAGCGGAATTGACATTCTACTTATATCCCTGAGAGAAGATCGGATGCACCTATCCATCCGGCTGGATTACCGAGCCACCAACAACGAAGCTGAGTACGAAGCGCTCATAGCCGGCCTACAAGCTGCTCGGCACGTTGGGGCCACCAAGGTACTCCTACACTCAGACCCGCAGTTAGCGGCCCAGCAACTGAATGGAGCGTTTGAGATAATAGTACGCGATTTCGGATATATGCGGAGGCTTTTGAGAAGCTCAAGGCGAACTTCCAAGAGGTTAGCATCCTCAAGATTCCTCTATCGGAAAACCAAGCAGCAGATGAGTTGGCAAAACTGGCTAGTGCAATGACACCGATCGTCGTCAGTCGCCCAATAGAGCAGGTCTCCCTAGTGGCGTATATTGGCCGACCAGGAGGGATCTCATTTCCGAGGGATTGGAGGACACCCATCATCGAGTTCCTCCAATCAGGAGTTCTACCGGAAAACCATGAGGCCGAACGAAAGTTAAGGAGGCGAGCCGCCCGGTTCATGTTGGTGGGTGAGCAGTTGTATAAGAAGGCATTTTCACGCCCTCTGCACAAATGTGTGGGTGTGGAAGATGCTGAATACATCCTTCAAGAAGTACATCAAGGTTCCTGCGGGGGCATCCAGGTGGACGGTCGCTGGCAAGGAAAGTTATCCTGGTGGGATATTTTTGCCCACACTCCAGGAAGATGCAAGCCGGGTGGTAGCCACTTGCTTGTCTTTCAAAAGTATCACAATTTGATACACTGACCGGTCGCTAAGATGAAAGCTTCCGCTGTCGCTTGTCCGTTCGACCAATGGGGAATGGACATAGTCGGCCCTTTTCCTATGACGACTGGTCAGAGGAAGTTCCTGCTTGTAGCTGTGGATTATTTCTCGAAATAGGTGGAAGCCGATCCGCTAGCGAGGATAACAGAGAGTATGGTCAAAAAGTTTTTATGGCAGAACATTATATGCCGGTTCGGCATTCCCCGCCGACTCGTCTCGGAGAATGGGAGACAGTTCGCGGGCCAAGAACTAAAGAAATGGTGCGAGGGTTATGGTATACAGCAAGCCTTTACCTCCGTAGTCTACCCTCAAAGCAATGGACAGGCTGAGGTTACCAACCGAGAAATCCTCAGAGTACTACGCGCTCGGCTGAATCACCTGGGAGGTAGTTGGGTGGATGAACTACCCAGTGTGTTATGAGCGCTGCGAACAACCCCCAAAGAGGGAACCAACCTCACGCCATTCCATTTAGTATATGGTGGAGAAGTTGTTGTCCCAGTAGAAATTGGGGTTGAGTCCGATCGGGTGCTTCACTACGATGAGGGAAATGATGAGAGGCGGCTGATGAAGCTTGACATGGTCGATGAGACTCGCGACAAAGCAGCCGCCCGACTGACAACATATAGACAAAGGATGAGGCAAAACTATAACCGTCGAGTAATCCCTAGATCTTTTCAAGTGGGCGACCTAGTCTGGAAGAGGGTCAAGCTGGTCGGCGATGTCAAGAAGTTGGAAGCGCCATGGGTAGGCCCATTCAAAGTGTTGAAAAAGCTATGATCTGGTGCCTACTATTTGGAGGATGCGGAGGGAAGAAAGCTGGATCGACCATGGAGCGCGAACCACCTCCAACCCTATAGAGCCGGGTGAAGAGGTGCGCGAGTAAATTCATGTATCCTTTCGCTTGTATATCCTTGTTGATGCAGGAAGAAAACAGTTCAGAATTTCATCAATTCCCCATTAAACCCTCGCGTCATCGACGGTCGAGCGGTGACCTTAAACCCTCACGTCATCGACGGTCGAGCAGCGACCTTAAATCCTCACATCATCGACGATCGAGCGGCGACCTTAAACCCTCGCGTCATCGGCGGTCGAACGGCAACCTTAAACCCTCACGTCATCGGCGGTCGAGCGGCGACCTTAAACCCTCGCGTCATCGGCGACCTTAAACCCTCGCATCATCAACGGTCGAGCGGCGACCTTAAACCCTCGCGTTACTGACGGTCGAGCGACGATCTTAAACCCTCGTGTCATCGACGGTTGAGCGACGACCTTAAACCCTCACGTCATCGGCGGTCAAGCGGCGACCTTAAACCCTCGCGTCATCGACGGTCAAGCGACGACCTTAAACCCTCGCGTCATCGACGGTCGAGCGGCGACCTTAAACCCTAGCATCATCGACGGTCGAGCGACGACCTTAAACCCTCACGTCATCGGAATCGCACCCAAATCATCGACTAGATAGGCGGGTATGAGGGTAATCACTTTGTCACATTTGGAAGACAAACGTAAAAACGACAAAAAAAGAGAATGTTAAAAAGAAGACGGGTTTCAACTCTGCCTAAAAAGTTTAGACCGATCGGATAAAAGCAAACAGAAAGTACAACCAAAAGAAACTCAAACAAAGCATACAAGGAAGTGTCAACGCTCATTCCAAGTAATCCAGAGCATCGTTCGGAATGGAGTCGTTAAGCTAGTCACAATCAATAATATTGCCTGTCAGATTGTCGGGCAGGTGCCCCTTCTTCTTGAGTTGGTCAAAAACATTGTCAACAGCAAGTCCGAAAAGTCGAAGAATCCGGTCCACGAACTTGTTAACAAAAGTGTCAGACCGGATGTAAGCCACCTTCATTTCCTCGAAGCGGCTAGGCTCACTTTCTTTATGTGTCTCTAGCGTCGACCGGGCGCTCTCCAGGTCTGCCTTCACCACCGCAAGATCGACATCCTTGCCGGATAGTTGGCTCCTTAAAGTGGCTTCTTCGGACTCGCGGGCTTGCCGCTCGGACGCTAGCAAGTCCTTTGCCTTCTTCAGCTCGTCCTTGGTCTGTTTCAGCTTCTGCTCAAGGGCCCGGGTCTCCACATTCTTCTTTTCCAGATCATCAACGACCCTTTGCTTGCGGTTAGTGGTGAGCATGATTTTGCTCTCGAAGGTGGTAATCTCCTTTTTGAGGTGATCAGTGTACCCGACCTGCTCAGTACTCTTCCCTCGCTCGGCGGCGAGTAGCTCTTCACTCTTGGCCAAATCAGCCTGCAGTTGAGCCACCTGAGTGTCGTTTAAGCCATGAGTGGTATCCGATTGGTCGGGAGCTTCCTTCAGCCGTTTCAGCTCATCCTCCACAAAAGCGAGCCTCTGGCACATAGCAAGGTCGTCCACCCAAAACTGCAGAAATCAAAACTGGAAGTAGATAAGAAACAAGGCCATATTAATTGATACAGAAGCTGAAAGAAAAACTCACATCGGTAAATTGCCTAGTGTGGCTATTCGCTAATACACCCAGGGGCGCGTGTTGTTGATATAGTCTGACCTGGCTGTTGTTTTGATGTTGACACTGATTTAAGTTTGTATCAGATATTAATTAAACTCAGATTGATTACTAATCAATGTTGATCAGGTGGAAGGGAAAAGTCCAAGTATGGAAACTTGGCACGCGAAGTCAGAGAGAGCTCGGTAGCTCGTTCTCCGGACTAGGTCAGAGAGAGCTCGGTAGCTCGTTCTCTGGACCGGACGAAGTCAGAGAGGGCTCGGTAGCTCGTTCTTTGGACCGGACGAAGTCGGAGAGGGCTCGGTAGCTCCCGACTAGGCCGAGAGGGCCCTGAGCTCCTCGGACCGCACGAAGCCCGAGAGGGCTCTGTAGCTCATTCTCCTGACTAGGTCGAGAGGGCCCTGTAGCTCGCTCTCCGGATCGGACGGCCGAGAGAGCTCGAGCCTGCCTCCTGACTAGACTGCAGAGGGCCTGTGAGCTCGCTCTCCGGACCCACAAGTCCAAGAGGGCTTGGTAGCTTGTCTCCTGACCAGGTTAGAGAGGGCCTGTGAGCTCCTCGGACCGACGGTCGAGAGGGCCTGTAGCTCGTTCTCCTGACTAGGTCGAGAGGGCCTGTAGCTCGCTCTCAGACCAGAAGGCTTTAGGTTTAGGGTGGAAGCTCTAAACCTACCTACATAGGATGGATCGGTCCGCTGACCGATCCAGGATACTATGGATATCCGATCCGCTGACCGATCCAGGATACTATGGTTATCGATCGGCCGCCGCATCGATCAGCAACCAATCGAACTCATCAGAGACCATCGATCGGTCGTAGACCGATCAGCAACCAATCGCAACCTTCAGAGATTTACCGATCGCCCAGAGACCGATCGTGAGGCAATAAAGTTGGGAGAGATAGGGATCGGTCTCGGACCGATCCACTTATAGCCCGATCGTCCACGCATCGATCGAAGTTTCTGGACCGATCATGCCATAGCCTGATCGGTCCAACAAGCTGTGGATCGGTCTGTTGATCGATCCACAATACTGTCTGAAGTTTCTGCTATTTCTCTGCAACTTCTGATCCATCTGATTTAACCATCTGATGTTAGCTTTTTAAGTTGCAGGTTGCAGATATCATGCCAATGCTTAAATTCAAATTAAGCTCCATCAGAAGAATAAAACAAAGGGTTCTTTCTACTGTGTTTTGCTGCAAATGGTGCAATTGGAGCATCAACGGTTACTGGCTGCGATCAGGCTGTGATCTGGCTACGATCAGTTGGGAATCAGCTTGACTCTTGCTCATTGGTTCGAGCTCAGAGACCCCAGTGAAGACCATGGGTTCTATTGGTGTGAGTTCAGAAAACCAGAGGAGGAGGAAGAGTGATTGGCGACGTCGTAGCTTGCAGCAGGGATTCGGTGCAGGTTGACAGCAATTCAGGACAGGCAGGACTCAGTGGAAGCAGAGGCATAAGAAGAAGGATGAAGAGAGGTTCAAGTAGAGGACTCTCGGTCGATCAAGCAAGGGTGCTGAGCTTTGAGTTCTTGGCTGTGCTTCCTTCTTGTGCTCTGTTTAACTGCTGTCTTTGCGTGGCTGTGAGCGTTCTTCTTCATTCTCTTTAGCCACTGATCTGTAAGTCTTGTGCTTTATTTACATATCTTCTGAGACTTTGTGGAGAGGTTACTCCACCGAGAAGGAGAAATCTTTAGCCGGTATCTATCCGGGGTGTGATCTACCGAAAGATCAAGGGATCGTCCACCTTACGGACACGCCGAGGAGTAGGGGCAAGTTATCCCCGAACCTCGTACATACTGGTGTTAGTGGTGTGTGTCTTTCTTTTCCTTGTATTAGATTTTTCATGTGCATATTTCCGCTGCGCTAACGATTTGATTGAAGAATTTGGTTAAGTTTTAGAGGAGGCTATTCACACCCCCCCTCTCTAGCCATCCGAAGATCCTAACAAGTGGTATCAGAGCAAGGTGCTCTTCATCCGGATTAACACCCTAAAGAGCAAGAAGATGGCTATGAAGGAAGGGTTTAGCACCAATCGTCCACCCTACTTCGACGGAGCAGACTTTCAATACTGGAAGAGCCGCATGGAATACTATCTCAAGACCGACATCTCAATGTGGTTCTCCGTCAAGGAAGGGTTTACACCTCCGAAGGACGAAGAAGGTAAGGAACTTGACTCATCAAGGTGGTCCACCGAGCAAACTCGCAAAGGACAAGCTGATGCCAAACAGTGGTCACTCTACAATGTGGGATAGCCAAGGATCAACTCGTCAAGGTAGGTCCATTCACGAGCGCAAAAGACTTATGGAACAGGCTCATCGAGCTCCAAGAAGGAACTCGAGACTCTCGGATCGCCAAGAGAGATTTATTCTTAAACCAACTACAAAACCTCACCATGAAGGAGAACGAGACGGTAAGTGAACTACACGGAAGGTTCAAAGAAATTATCAATGGTCTTCATTCCGTAGATGAACACGTAGAGAATCGTGATCTTGTAAGGTATGCTCTCAAAGCCTTTCCTAGGAATGCCCTGTGGTCATCTATGATAGATGCCTACAAGGTCTCCAAGGACCTTTCAATTGTTAAAGTAGATGAATTTTTTTGTGAAATGGAACTCCATGAGTTTGCTAACAAGGGTCAAAAAGAGAAAGGTATTGCCTTAGTTGCAGGAGAAAAGAGCAAAGATGGAAGAAGGAAGAAAGAAAAGAAGAAGGAAAAAGAGATTCCCTTATCCTCATCCTCCTCCGAGTCCGATGATGAAGGTGGATCATCATCAAGCGAGATGGCCAACTTTGTAAGGAGAATCATGAGAAGAAGCCGGAGATACAAAGGGAAAGGTAAACCTATCGATCAAAATGTTGATAAAACTAATGTTACTTGTTATGAGTGTAGCAAGAAAGGACACTATCGGAGCGAGTGTCCAAAACTCAAGAAGAAGAAGGAAAGGGTCAAGAAGAAGAAAGCTCTCAAGGCTACTTGGGATGAATCCTCCTCAAGCTCATCGGAGGAAGAGAAGAAGGAGAAAAGCACACGTCAATTAGCGTTCATGGCAAGGGAGGAACCGGATTCCGGGAGTGATGGTGACACAAGTGACACCTCAATCGCGGCTTCATCATCTTCGGATGATGAAGAGGTAACCTCTCCTCATTTAGAGAAATGTTATAAAACCATTGCACATTTATCTACTTTGCTTAAGAAATCAAAAACTCAAATTAAATCATTAAAAGATGAAGTAGAGCACTTGAGGGCCCTTAGGGAAGATGAGGTCCTTGACCTACATCTAGAGGTCCTTGAGGATGAAAACAAAGCCTTAAAGGGTGAAGTTGAGAAACTCAAGAAAATGCTTGAAAAATTCTCAACTAGCTCTAAGACCTTAGATATGATTCTAAATGCCCAAAGGGCGGTCTACAACAAGGCTGGGTTAGGATATCAACCTAAGGAGTCTAGTTTCATTTCACTAGTGTCTAGAACCCAATTTCATAGATCACATGTTTCTAGGGTTCATGAGACTAGGAAGGTTGTGACCAAGGCATGGGTTCCTAGGTCTTTCATTGTAGATGCATTAGGTCCCAAGATTTGGGTACCTAAAACATCTATTTTTCGTGTCTTGTAGGCATTGGTCAAGGGGGAGCATCTATCAACTTGGTTTGTTGATAGTGGGTGCTCCAAGCACATGACCGGGGACAAGTCACTCTTTACCACCCTTCAAAACAAAAATAGAGGTAATGTGTCATTTGGTAATAATGGTAGCCTTAAGGTTATAGGAGTTAGAGACATTCATATATCCGAATGTCTCCAAATCAAGAATGTCCTTCTAGTCAAGGGGATGACCTTTAATCTCCTAAGTGTCAGCCAATTGTATGATACGGGTTACATAATTGAATTTCATTCAAGTCAATGTCTGGTCAAACACATTGACACACTTGACACGGTACTAGTAGGCACAAGGGTAGATAACATTTATTAAGTAGCTTTTAAAAGTGCATGGCTTTGGCATAGGAGGTTGGCCCACGTAAACATGAAGAATATTCGAAAGCTGGCCAACAAAGGATTAGTGCGAGGCCTACCAAGCATCAAGTACCAAAAGACAAAATTATGTGATGCATGTCAAAAGGGTAAGCAAACAAAAGCGTCTCATAAAGGTAAAAGCGCTGTAAGTACCTCTACTGCTTTAGATTTATTGCATATGGACTTATTTGATTGTAGTAATGTCATTTCATTGAATGGAAGTAGATATTGCTTAGTGATCATTGATGACTTTACTAGATATACATGGACTTTCTTTTTGAAAAATAAGGATCAAACCATAGATATTTTTGTTTCCTTTTGTAGAAGAACTGAAAATGAAAAATCAACAACAATTAAAACAATTAGAAGTGATCATGGTGGAGAATTTCAAAATCATAGATTTTTAGAATTTTGTCAAGAAAAAGGATATAGGCATGCGTTCTCTACTCCGAGGACCCCACAACAAAATGGGGTTGTGGAGAGAAAGAATCGAGTCTTGCAAGAGGCTGCACGAAGCATGCTCAATGAGTACTCACTACCGAGCTACTTATGGGCTGAAGCTGTAAATACAGCTTGCTATGTGCAAAATCGAGTCTTGATACATAGGTTTTTAGGAAAGACTCCCCATGAACTTTGGTTTGGAAAACCCCCTACAATTAAATATCTTAGGGTGTTTGGTTGTAAGGTGTTTATCTTGAACACCAAGGATCATCTTGGAAAGTTCACGGCTAAGACTGATGAAGGGATACTGGTCGGGTACTCTCTCATCAGCAAAGCCTATCGAATCTACAACAATAGGACTAAATTGATTGAAGAGTCCTCGGATGTAGCATTTGAAGATATCCCTAAATCAAATGATCAATCGAGGGATGTAAGAGAAATTCAATTTGAACTTAGAAGGCTAAGTTTGAATGATCAAAACATAGAAAGAGTCGAAGTTGACTCCGATGACGATGAGCAAAGGCAACAAAGGGCTCAGGCTGATCCTTTGCCTGATACTGAGTCTTTGCCTGTGCCTAGTGAGACCACTCATGAGGCACCGCCGACGCCAAGGCAATCCAGGATAGCCTCTAGTCATCCCCAAGACCAGATTGTTGGAGACATCCAACAAGGGGTTAGGACTAGATCATTATTTAGAAATGAGTCTAATGAGGTTGCCTTGATCTCAGAAATCGAACCAAAAATAGTCGATGTGGCATTGCACAATCCTGACTGGATCATAGCTATGCAAGATGAGTTAGGTCAATTTGAAAGGAGTCAAGTGTGGGACTTAGTTCCTAGACCTAAGACGACCACTATTATTGGAACCAAATGGGTCTTCAAAAATAAGTTAAACCAAAAGGGAGAAGTCGTAAGAAACAAGGCAAGACTTGTAGCCAAGGGCTATAGTCAAGTCGAAGGTCTTGATTATGATGAGACTTGTGCTCCCGTGGCCCGATTAGAGTCCATTCGTTTAATGCTAGCTTTTGCTGCACATAGAGGCTTCAAGCTCTATCAAATGGACGTTAAATCAGCCTTCTTAAATGGTTTCATTAAAGAAGAGGTCTATGTTGAACAACCACCGGGGTTTGTGAATACCGAAGCTCCAAACCATGTGTACAAGCTCAAGAAAGCTCTTTATGGGCTTAAACAAGCACCTCGAGCTTGGTACGAAAGGTTGTCAACTTACTTACTAGAAAAGGATTTTGTAAGAGGTCAAATAGATCCAACACTATTTCTGCGTAGAGATGGTGAAAACATATTTGTAGCCCAGGTGTATGTCGATGACATAATTTGTGGCTCAAATAACAATGGCTATTTGAATGAATTTATCACTCACATGGAAAGTGAGTTTGAGATGAGTCTGGTGGGAGAATTGACATTCTTCCTTGGACTTGAAATCAAACAAACTCGAGATGACATTTATGTCCATCAGACGAAATACACTCAAGAGATGCTCAAGAAATTCAAAATGAGTGACTCTAAGGAAGTATCCACTCCAATGGCGACAAACACTTGCCTTGACAATGATGAGAATGGAAAACCAGTTGATCTAACGCAATATAGAAGCATGATCGGTAGTCTTCTATATCTCACAGCTAGTCGACCGGACATACTTTTTGCTGTGGGCATGTGCGCTAGATATCAAGTATGTGCCAAAGAATCTCATTTAATTGCAGTTAAGAGAATCCTGAGATACCTTAAGGGCACAATTAGAGTAGGTCTTTGGTACCCTCGTACGGAGTCTTTTGACTTGATAGGTTATACCGACTCCGATTATGCTGGGTGCAAATTGGATCGGAAAAGCACTAGTGGGGGTTGCCAATTTTTAGGTTCATCATTGGTTAGTTGGTCAAGTCGGAAGCAACATTGCATTGCTCTCTCCACGACCGAAGCTGAATATATTGCCATGGGAGAGAGTGTATCACAATTGTTATGGATGATCCACACCTTAGAAGATTATGGGCTTTCGTATAAGGGAGTGCAAGTGTTGTGTGACAACATCAGCACAATAAACCTAACGAAAAATCCAGTCCATCATTCAAGGACCAAACACATTGAAGTGCGTCATCACTTCATTAGAGATCACGTAGCTAGGGGAGACATTGCGCTCACATATGTTGAGTCAAAATCAAACCTAGCCGATATTTTCACCAAACCCCTTCCGGAAAATGAATTTAGTCATTTAAGGAGAGAATTGGGAATGTGTTTAGTTCAATAGGCCATTAGGACTTCATCATGATCAATAAGGACAATTAAAACGACAAGAGAAATTGGGAAATTAATTTGGGCAACTTGGGGACATCTCACACAAACTATAAGGTTTAACAAATTATTTTTGTTTGCTAGAAATGGGGTGAGATGCTAGGATCAGCCAAATTATTCAAAATGTATCATGCATCTCTTGAATAATTAGGTTGAAGAGACATAAATTGAGTATGGGGAAGACCATTACATAATTCATGTGTATTTGGTTCCTAGATCTTACTCATATATTCCAACCAAGGAAACTTGGTTGGACCTTTACCTAGAAATTATCTAACTATAGATGATGTGTTGATTGATACCTTTGATCAATACCTTTCATGATTTTGATTGAAAATAGGACAAGTTGTTGAAGTAATGATAACAATTTGGATATATTTTGACAAACTCGAAACTGATCATAGCAAGGATGTGTTTTGAACCAAGTAATAGAGAGCCTAAGTCTTGATTAATACCTTGGTCCACTATAGATCATAGTTTCAGAAGTTTTTCTGGTTTTGAAACTTTTAGATTCAAAAACGTCTGAACTCTATGCGTTTGGAGTTGATCTAAGTTTTTAAAGGTTTGGAACTTTCGGGTTCTGAGCAATTTCAGATTGTAAAAGCTTATCTTTCGGAAATATTCATGTTTGTAGATTCTTTAGGTACTAGGTTCTGAATTTAGAAGTTTCTGAACTTATTGAGTTCTGAATCTTCAGTTTTTAGAAACCCTAAAACTTCTTCGAATCTCAGATTACTGAAATTTCTGAATTTTCAATTTGTCAGACACTGATCGGTCTACAGCCCGATCAGAAGAGGCTGGATCGGTCTATCGACCGATCCAGAACTCTCTGTTTGCTTGCTGATACTCTCCCTGATCGGTCCAGGGACCGATCAAATTATTCTAGTACGCGAGGATCCTGATCGGTCCAGGGACCGATCAGGAGATTCCCTGATCGGTCCACCGACCGATCAAGAGATTCTCTGATCGGTCCACCGATCGATCAGGGTATTCAGGAGACCAAGGGAGATCTTGATCGGACAGCCGTCCGATCATATCAACACCTGGATCATATTGAGGATGTTGATCGATACACCTTGTTTTATGTTGGTCATTTTGATTGCCTATGTTTCGGATAGTGTTTGATAGATACATGTGTCTGACCTGGATATTAGCTGTTTTCATATATTTATGCTACTCGTTTTTCTATTACTTACTTCTCTTTATGTTTCAGTTCTTATTGGCTATTTATATGCTTTTCATATGCCATATCTTGATTATACACTTAGAAAGAATTCTATGTGGATTAAGAAAGAGACAGTATGAGTTAAGGGGGAGTCCTTTAAGTCCTATTACCTAATTTGCACCTTTTCGGTGTTTGACAAAGGGGGAGAAGATAACTAAGTTTAGAGATGAATGAAGTTTTGATTTTAGGGGAGAGGATAACCTTGAGGATTATTGACTTCCTTACATAGTGTTGTATCCGTCTTAGGGGGAGTATCTTGATTCCCCTAAAATTATGGAAGATGAGCATTTCTGATCTAAACTTAAATCGTGTTGTCAAACAACAAAAAGGGGGAGATTGTTGATACAGTCTGACCTGGCTGTTGTTTTGATGTTGACACTGATTTAAGTTTGTATCAGATATTAATTAAACTCAGATTGATTACTGATCAATGTTGATCAGGTGGAAGGGAAAAGTCCAAGTATGGAAACTTGGCACGCGAAGTCAGAGAGGGCTCGGTAGCTTGTTCTCCGGACTAGGTCAGAGAGAGCTCGGTAGCTCGTTCTCTGGACTGGACGAAGTCGGAGAGGGCTCGGTAGCTCGTTCTCCGGACTAGGTCAGAGAGGGCCAGCTTTCTCGGGTCGGAGGGCCAATAGCCACCTCCACAGCTTTTTCGGGTCATCCAGCTTCGAGCTCCAGCATGCCGCCTCAGCCTGCCTCCGACCAGGTCGAGAGGGCTCGATAGCTCGCTCTCGGACCGAACGTCGGAGAGGGCTTGCAGCTCGTTCTCCTGCCAGGTCGAGAGGGCCCTGAGCTCGTTCTCGGACCGAAGTCGGAGAGGGCTCGGTAGCTCGTTCTCCGGACTAGGTCAGAGAGGGCTCGGTAGCTCGTTCTCTAGACCAGGAAGGCTTTAGGGTTTAGGGCTGGGAAGCTCTAAACCTACCTACATAGGCATTGGATCGGTCTGTTGACCGATCCAGTGATACTATGGATATCTGATCGGTTTGTTAATCGATCCAGTGATATTATGGTTATCTGATCGGTCGCCAGACCGATCAGTAACCAATCAGTAACTCACTGTGAGAATTACTGATCGGTCTGTAGATCGATCAGTAACCAATCAGTAACCTTCTGTGAGATTTACTGATCGGTCTGGAGACCAATCAGGAGGCAATAAAGTTGAGAGAGAGTATAGGGGATCGTTCTGTGGACCGATCCACCTATAGCCTGATCGGTCCACAGACTGATCAGAGCTCTCTTGGACCGATCAGGCCATAGCCTGATCGGTCCAACAAGCTGTGGATCAGTCTGTTGATCGATCCACAATACTGTCTGAAGTTTCTGCTATTTCTCTGCAACTTCTGATCCATCTGATTTAACCATCTGCTGTTAGCTTTTTAAGTTGCAGGTTGCAGATATCATGCCAATGCTTAAATTCAAATTAAGCTCCATCAGAAGAATAAAACAAAGGGTTCTTTCTATTGTGTTTCGCTGCAAATGGTGCAATTGGAGCATCAACGGTTACTGGCTGCGATCAAGCTGTGATCTGGCTACGATCAGTTGGGAATCAGCTTGACTCTTGCTCATTGGTTCGAGCTCAGAGACCCCAGTGAAGACCATGGGTTCTATTGGTGTGAGTTTAGAAAACCAGAGGAGGAGGAAGAGTGATTGGCGACGTCGTAGCTTGCAGCAGGGATTCGGTGCAGGTTGACAGCAATTTGGGACGGGCAGGACTCAGTGGAAGCAGAGGCATAAGAAGAAGGATGAAGAGAGGTTCAAGTAGAGGACTCTCGGTCGATCAAGCAAGGGTGTTGAGCTTTGAGTTCTTGGCTGTGCTTCCTTCTTGTGCTCTGTTTAACTGCTGTCTTCGCGTGGCTGTGAGCGTTCTTCTTCATTCTCTTTAGCCGCTGATCTATAAGTCTTGTGCTTTATTTACATATCTTCTGAGACTTTGTGGAGAGGTTACTCCACCGAGAAGGAGAAATCTTTAGCCGGTATCTATCCGGGGTGTGATCTACTGAAAGATCAAGGGATCGTCCACCTTACGGACACGCCGAGGAGTATGGGCAAGTTATCCCCGAACCTCGTACATACTGGTGTTAGTGGTGTGTGTCTTTCTTTTCCTTGTATTAGATTTTTCATGTGCATATTTCCGCTGCGCTAACGATTTGATTGAAGAATTTGGTTAAGTTTTAGAGGAGGCTATTCACACCCCCCCTCTCTAGCCATCCGAAAATCCTAACACGTGCATCTTCCCACACCTTGGCCAAATGGCCTCGAATGATGATCCGGTGTTCAGTCTGACCGGCCGAGCCTCCCAGCGCCGAAAGCTCTTCGGTAGGAAGGTGGAGGGTGGCTGTGAAGCGTCTCCGGCCGATCGGGGCCGAATGGGAAGAAGTCGATCGGCCCGCGTGGGAGGAAGAGGGCGTAGGGTTGATGCTCGACCTTAGGATACTGTTGGTGCGGGAAGCATCCGACGATCGAACCTGAGTTTTTATAATGGCAAAGGATTCAAAGTTAAGGGTTGTTGTAATGTTAGATTGAATGAGTATTTCAGGAAAGTCCTAGCTGCGGTTAGGCAAAGGGAAAAACCCTAGGGGGTGGTAACCCTAGGTCATAGGGGGTGGTAACCCTATGCGGAAAGTCTTGGCAGCTCGATGGCTTCAGGCAAAAGTCCTAGGGGGTGGTAACCCTAGGTGGAAAGTCCTGGTGTCGCGAACCAGGTGAAAGTCTGGACTAGCCGGGAAGCGGATGTCCAGCAGAAAGTCTGGAAGCATCGAGTGCTGAGCAAAAGTCCAGTCGATCTGGAGGATCGACTGGCAACAGGTAAATCTCCTGAGTGGAGTAGGTGAGGACGCGTTCCCCGTAGAGGGAACAGTAGGCGTCGGGTCGACCTAGGATTTCCGGTTGGAAATCCAAAGTCAGACTCGGACAGTCCGAAGACTGTCAATTCTTCTTTACGATGTTTTGTCTTATTCTAACACTGTCTTGCAGGGGATTTTGCTCGGACTAACCTTTGTTTGCAGGTGAGGAACCTGCTGGAAAAAGGCTGTCCGGGCGCCCGGGATGGATCCGGGCGCCCGGAGGTCCGGGCGCCTGGAACAGGTCCGAGCGCCCGGGACCAAAGTTTATCCCCTGCGCGAAGTTAACACGTGGAGCATCCTGGTTGGTTGGCCACGTCACACTCCAGGCGCCCGAAAGGGATCCAAGCGCCCGGAACCTCATATAAAGGAAGGGTCGAGGTGCGGCACAAGTACAACAACGAACTCCAAGCAATCCTTACGCTACAAGCTGCTCTAGAAACACCCAGAAGTGCTGTTACAAGTCCCCGACAACCCGGAGCTTCAGATTCTGCTACTTTACTGTTGTCGGTATAATTTGTTTTAGTTCTTTCAATTGTAATATCTTATTGTACATTTTACGAGCTTATAGTTGTTGCCCACGGAAAGCGATCAAGGATCGCGGGCCTTCGAGTAGGAGTCGCCTTAGGCTCCGAACGAAGTAAATCTCCTTGTCTCTCTGTGTTTGTTATTTCTTCATTCCGCTACGCTTTTACTCATTTGTTTTCCGATAATCGAAAGAAATAGCCACACACGCTATTCACCCCCCCTCTAGCGTGGTCTCGATCCAACAATTGGTATCAGAGCGGGGTCGTTTTGAATTGGTGCAACCACCTTTCAAAACAAATTTTTCTTTCGATTTTATATTTTTCGGAGTCAATTAGAATTTAGCCTTAAAGCTTTATTCTAATTCTTTTATCGAATCGGCTTTTTCCCGAAGTTGGTGCAACACCACTCGAGCTCGTTATTATTGCTATTCTTTATTCCCGCACTACTAATCCAAGACGTAGTCTTGGAACATATATTTTTGTTGTTTTTGTTGCATATTACAAATGGCTCAACAAGAGGGGTTCAGTACTGTTCGTCCCCCACTATTCTCCGGAGATGATTTCGGTTATTGAATGGAGACGTATCTGAAGATTCAGTTCGAAACATGGATGATCATTAAGACGGGACTTCAGCTACCTTCCGATGACGACGGCAAACCAACCCCCTGCGAGAAGTGAGACGCCTCTCTAATCAAAAAGGTGGAAGCTGACGCCAAAGCTACCTGCACCCTCCAGTGCAGCCTTACCAAAGAAGAACTCAACAGAGTCGGCCCGTTCTCTTCCGCAAAGGAGCTCTGGGAAAAGCTAGTCGAACTCCACGAAGGCACTAACGACACCAAGGTAAGTAAAAGAGATCTTTTACTTAATAAATTATATAATCTAAAGATGCAGGAAGGCGAAACTGCAAGTTCTCTACATGCGAGAATCCAAGACATCCTCAATTCTCTTCACGGAATCGGATAGAAGATAGAGAATCGGGACGTCATAAGGTATGTTTTAAACTCATTTCCAAGGAACACATTGTGGGCATCAATGGTAGATGCCTACAAAGTTTCCAAGGACTTGTCTTCAATAAAGTTAGACGAATTATTTTGTGAATTTGAACTTCATGAGCAGACGAATGCACAGCCAACCGAGAAAGGTATTGCGTTGGTTGCAGGTACAAGTCGAACACGGGAACCGAGATCACGACGAAGAACGGAACCGGAGTCGGAGGTTGAACCAGACTCAGACGATGAAGACATTGAAATTACAACCGAGCTGGTAAACCTCGTAAAGAAGCTCTACAAAACGAAGGGCTTCAACAAAAGAGATCTAAAAAGGCAGTAAAAACGAAGGAAGGTTCACAGAACTCAAAGATGAAGTTTGAAGTTACATGCTACGACTGCAACCAAAAAGGGCACATCAAATCCAACTGCCCTAACCTGAAGGAGGTCAAAAAGCAAAGAAGGAAAAAGGTCCTTAAGGCAACATGGGACGAATCTTCATCGGAGGACGACGCCGACGAGCTCGAACAGACGAGTCTACTCGCATTAATGGCCCGGGACCAAATCGTCGAATCCGGAAGCAAGAGCGAGTCCGAGGTGGAGTCCGAGCAAAGCCACGGATCCGTATCCGTTTCCGAAGGACCAGACCCCGTTGTAAGTATCTCCCGGTTAAACATTTTAGTTAGTTATTTATTGCGCAAATTAGCTAAGTCAAACCTGAAAGTTAAGTCACTTCTAAAGGAAGTATTTGTCCTTAAAGAAGTGGCTGACACTAAAACCTTACCTGACCAGAGTCAGACTGAATTTCCAACTCAAGTTCATAAACTTGAGGAAGAAAATTCAAGTCTAAAAAATCAGGTTAAAGATTTAAAAACTACCTTAGAACGGTTTTCTTTGGGCTCCAAGAACTTGGACTTAATTCTTGGAACACAAAGGGCTATTTACAATAGAACTGGGCTAGGATATAAAAGTAAATATAAATCTTACTTATCCTTAATAAACAAACAAAGTAGTAACACAGTCCAAGCATGGGTCCCCAAGTCCAAATTGATCAATCAAGTTGGACTTGGTTAATACTGGGTCCCGAAGGATCAAATACACTACCTCGATAGACCATATCGAGGTCGTGATCCAGGGGGAGCAAAACGAAAAATGATATTAAAAATTAAACTATAAATTCAAAAATTAAATTCAAAATTCGAAATTAAATTATAAATTCAAAAATTAAATTCAAAATTCGAAATTAAACTATAAATTCAAAATTCGAAATTAAATTATAAATTCAAAAATTAAATTCAAAATTCGAAATTAAAATTATAAATTCAAAAACTAAATTCAAAATTCGAAATTAAATTATGAATTCAAAAATTAAATTCAAAATTCGAAATTAAAATTATAAATTCAAAAACTAAATTCAAAATTCGAAATTAAATTATGAATTCAAAAATTAAATTCAAAATTCGAAATTATACTATAAATTCAAAAATTAAATTCAAAATTCGAAATTAAACTATAAATTCAAAAATTAAATTATAAATTCAAAAATGAAATTCAAAATTCGAAATTAAATAATTAAATCAAATTAAAAGGAAGGCTCCAGATTATCTGGCACCTCCGAACTTAATATACCCGATAAGGGTAACCAAGAGTAGACCACCCGGCAGGGTAATTAAGGTTAGGTAAAATGGGCTAGGTTTAACTTGACCCACGGTACTGGTGAAATTTTTGGATGATAGTACGTTAGGGAAGCTTGGGCATCGCATGTCTAGGAAGATATGGCTTCGACCTGGTGCATTTGGCCAAGTGGAACTAACCGAAGCTACCCTTAAATGGACCCTAACTAGTTAGACCAAGGATTAGTATTAAGTTCAGTGGGTAGGACTATTTGAAAACCTCGAAGGCATGGTTACTTTAATGAGCTCCTTGTGACTCACCATAGCCCAGAAGTTTATCCAAAGAATGCTTACTTGTTGAACCCAAAGCTAAACCTGAATCTAACACAAAGTTAAACCAGACCTTTGAATTCAACAATAAATCATCTCACATCAATTATAGGATTCCCTGATTGACAATTTAGATCGGGTGAGATGACTAAGCAAACTAAATTGTAAATCTTACTTAAAGTTAAGTTAAACATCCTTCAAAATCAAATTAATTCAAATATCTCCAACCTAAACAGTTTTAATCAAGTTAAATTAATAATAATAATAATAATGAAAAAAAATACTAATTAAACTTTAAAACTCTTTTCAAAACAAGTACAACAATATGACCAATTATTGTTAACTTAGCCTGGGTAAGATAAAATTCTAAGGAGTCCACTTCAGTCAAACTATATTTTTATCCATTAACAAGAAACCAATTCATTCACTTTATGTATAGGAGTTGGATCAATGGATGTTGGATAGTGAATGCTCCAGACATATGACTGGAGATAAATTGAAGTTTTCAAAGCTCAAACCAAAAAAATTTAGGATCGGTTGCATTCGGCAACAATGGTCAACTTAAAGTAATCGGAAGAGGTAATATCAAACTTAGCTCCGATTTTATTATTAGAAAAGTTTTGTTAGTTGAAAATTTCAATTTCAACTTACTAAGTATAAGCCAATTGTGTGATAGCGGATACTTAGTCACTTTTGACAAAGCTAGATGTTTAGTCAAAAATATTGAAAATCCTGAAATCACACTTAAAGGACTTAGGAAAAATAATATGTACTCAATCAATCTACCCACATCCTCAATAAAGTGTTTAATAACACAGGAAGTGGAAACTGACTTGTGGCACAGAAGACTGGGTCACACTCACACTAGACTCATTTCAAAAATGAGTCATAATGGTCTAGTTAGAGGTTTGCCCAAAATAAAATTCATTGAAAACTCAATCTGTAATGCTTGTCAACAAGGAAAACAAACTAAGTCAACACACAAATCAACAAATCTAGAAAGAACCAACTCGTTACTTGAGCTCCTTCACCTTGACCTATTTGATTCACATGGAGCCAAGTCACTAAGCAAGAACCAGTATTGCTTAGTAATAATTGATGACTACTCTAGGTTTACATGGGTAAGATTCCTAAAAACAAAAGATGAAACCTATGAAATATTTAGTAATTTTTGCAAACTAATAGAAAATGAAAAAGATACTAAAATTAAAAGAATAAGAAGTGATCACGAGGGAGAATTTGAAAATAATAGATTTACTCAATTTTGTAAAATAAATGGATACCTACATGAATTTTCATGTCTTAGAACCCCTCAGCAAAATGGTCTAGTGGAACGTAAAAATAGAACACTACAAGAAGCCACTAGAACTATGTTAAATGAATATAATTTAAATCACCAATTTTGGGCTGAAGCAATAAATACTGCAAATCATATTCAAAACAGAATTTTAATCAACAAATTTCACAAGAAAACCCCTTATGAACTATATTATCATAAAATTCCTAACTTAAACTATTTAAAAATATTTGGGTGTAAAGTTCACATTTTAAATACTAAAGATTATTTAGGAAAATTCACACCCAAATCTAACCCAGGAATATTTTTAGGATACTCCTCAAATAGTAGAGCCTATAGAGTCTACAATCAAAACACCCTAAAAGTTGAAGAAACAACTAATATAATATTTGATGAAGAAAATAATCTACCAAATATAAATGTGAATGTTGAACCAAGAAATATAGAAGATGATGAAATTCAACCAAATCTTAATAAACCAGAGGAACCAGCCCCTGACCCAATTATAAGACCAACTAGGGCCAGTACTTCTCATCCACCTGACCAAATTTTGGGTGATCCAAACCTAGGAGTCTACTGGATTCTTGGCAAAAAAGAGTTCTTGCAGGTCAGAAGACCAGATGCAAGGCAAGAGAAGTCCAAGAAGGTCGGGGACCGGATTCTTGGCAAGAGAAGCTCCTGCAAGTCACAAGATTATGTGTGTGATAGGCTCACTGTCAGAGATCGACTGGAAAATCGATTCAGACATGGCTGTGCGGCAAATTGCCTCTGAATCGATCAGCCGATCGATTGAAGGTAAGGCAATCGATTGGCTGATCGATTGGTAAAGTTCTGCGCAGCACAGAATGCGTCTGGATCGATCAGCCGATCGATTCATCTGAATCGATCGGCCGATCGATTCAAGGGATTGAATCGATCAGCCGATCGATTCAAGGGATTGAATCGATCGGCCGATCGATCCGTGAACATTCGGTGTGAAGCACAATCGATCAGCCGATCGATTCAAGGTATTGAATCGATCGGCCGATCGATTCACGCAGCTGCGAATTTCATGAGCAAGCGCTTGAATCGATTCAAACGCTACCCCAATCGATCCAAGTCAAATAAAAGAATCTGCACCGTCGATCTTGACGCGATGGCTTCCAACGGATAGTTGTGAATCGATTGGAATATGACCTCAATCGATCCACGGCGACGGCGGCGTGAGAAACGGCTAGTTTTCTCAACGTATAAAACACGGGAAGAAACTGGAAAACAACAACAACGCAAAAACATACTGTTCCATTGCTCTCCAAGCCTTTTGAAAGCTCTCAAGTGATCAAGATTTAAAGAAAAGGGTTCAAGCTCCTCTCCACTGCGTATTAAAATCTCATCTGCAAAGAAGAAGCTGGTAAAAGCTTGTAATCCTTCTCTACTTCTTCTTTGTAGCATTTGTGATATTTATTTTGAAGAAAAGGGAGAGGTGTATTTCTGTTAAGGTTTCTCCACCTTCGGTGTGATTCCGAGAAGGAGGGCTTTTGATAGTGAAAGAGTGTGAGTGGTGTGGATCCTTGGACTAGTCACCTCCTTGAGGAGGTGGATACCAAGTAAATACCGGTATTAGCATTGCCTTCAGATTTCCGCTGTGCAAAACAAAGTTGGTCAGTAAAAGAAGTGAGCCATTCCCCCCCCCCCCCCCCCTCTAGCTCAACCGATCCTAACAAGTGGTATCAGAGCATTGGTTTGCTTTTGAGGATTCATCGTCAAGAAAGCACAAGTTAAAGAGCTACAAGATGTCAATGAAGGAGGGACTTAGTACTTCACGACCACCATTCTATGAAGGCAGCAATTTTGCTTATTGGAAGAGCCGCATGGAACACTATCTAATGACCGAAATTGATATGTGGTTCTCAATCACGGAGGGATTCATGGCGCCAACTGAAAATGGAAAAATGCTTGAGTCATCCAAGTGGACTGTTGAACAAAAAATGAAGGCTCAAGCAAATGCAAAGGCGATTGTGACTCTTCAATGTGGATTAAGCTCGGAACAACTCAACAAAGTTGGACCCTTTAAGAGTGCCAAGGATTTGTGGGATAAGCTTATTGAACTAAATGAAGGCACCAAGGATTCAAGAATTGCAAAGAGGGATTTGTTGATAAATCAACTTCAAAACTTCACCATGAAGGATGGAGAAACGGTAAGCTCACTACATGGGAGATTCAAGGAACTCCTAAATGGTCTGCATTCAGTTGGAGAGAGTGTGGAGAACCGAGATCTCATAAGGTATGCTTTAAAATCTTTCCCAAGAAACTCTTTATGGTCATCCATGGTGGATGCTTATAAGGTTTCAAGGGATTTGTCAATAGTGAAATTGGATGAATTATTCTGTGAACTTGAATTGCATGAGCAAGCTAACACAAGCCATAAGGAGAAAGGTATAGCATTGGTTGCAGGTGAAAAGAGCAAAAAGAAGAACAAGGAAAAGAAAAAGGAGAAGAAGGAGTCATCTTCAGAATCCGAACAAGATAGTGATAGTGATAGTGATGAAGAGCTATCATCAAGTGAAATGGCAAACTTCGTTCGAAGAATGATGAGACATTCAAGGAAGTTTGACAAAAAGGATGTTAAGAAAATCTTCAATGATGAGAAAAGAAAAGGTAAATCTCTTGTGGATTCTAAGAATAAAACTGATGTAATTTGCTATGAATGTAAGAAAAAGGGGCACTACAAAACGGAGTGTCCGAAGTTGAAGAAGCAAGAGGAAAAGATCAAGAAAAAGAAGAAGGCGTTGAAAGCCACATGGGATGACTCATCATCAAGCTCATCGGAAGAAGATGAAAGGAAGAGCTCAAAGCACATGGCTCTCATGGCCTTAAGTCATGTAGAAGATAGTGAAGATGAAGATAGTCATGAAGAAGAGGTGGAGTCTTCAAGTGAGTCATCTTCTAGTGATGATGAGGTAATTTCTCCCAAGCTTGATAAGATGTATGCCACCATTGCATGCTTAACCAATGCACTAGCTAAATCAAAAGGGAAGGTCAAAAGATTGCAAAATGAATTGAAATCACTCAAAAATGAAATTGTGCCATGTGAAAGTTGCATGCTTCATGAAAATGACAAAAATGATGTTGATGATCTTGAAAAAGAAAATGTATCATTGAAATCACAAGTTGATGATCTTAGATGTGCTCTAGTAAAATTTACTTCAAGCTCAAAATACTTAGACATGATTCTAGGAGCTCAAAGAGGCGTGCACAATAAAGCGGGACTAGGTTTCACATCTCAAGATAAGGAAGTTAAATTCATGTCCCTAATTAGTAGAAACCATGCTTCAAGGGTTAAGGGTGTTCAAGCTTGGGTACCCAAGCAATTTGTTATTGATGCTACCGGACCCAAAGTGTGGGTACCAAAACATTTGGTTCATCGTGTTTAAACAGGCATGCGTAAAGGGGGAGCATCCAACAACATGGTTTGTAGATAGTGGATGCTCTAAGCATATGACGGGAGACTCATCAAAATTTTCATCATTTAGACACAAAAGTAAAGGTACCGTTTCTTTTGGTAATAGTGGTGAGCTAAAAGTTATAGGAATTGGAGATATTAGAATTTCCGAGAAATTTGTAATAAAGAATGTGTTACTAGTAAAAGGCATGGCTTTTAATCTCTTGAGTGTTAGTCAACTATGTGACTCGGGGTATAGAGTTGAGTTCAACTCATCTCAATGCCTAGTCAAACATAGTGAACTAAACACCAATGTTCTCATAGGCCATAGAAAAGAAAATATTTATCAAGTTGAACTATTTGGTGCTACTAATGTGTTTGCTAAGTGTCTCATGTCAAAAGAAGAGGAGACGTGGCTTTGGCACCGGAGACTCGCTCACACTAACATGAAGAATATCAAAAATCTCTCAAGGAAGGAGTTGGTGCACGGATTGCCAAAGTTGAAGTTTCAAAAGGACAAAATATGTGATGCATGTCAAATGGGTAAGCAAACCAAAGCTACTCATAAAGGTAAAAATGTTGTAAGTACTTCAAATGCTTTAGAGCTCATTCACATGGATTTATTTGATAGTAGCAAATATACTTCTTTAAATGGTAGTAGATATTGCTTTGTAATTGTGGATGATTACACTAGATATACATGGGTGTTTTTCTTGAAACATAAGGATCAAACTCTAGATACCTTGATTGCTTTTTGTAATAGAGTAGAAAATGAAAAGGCTCATAAGATAAACAAAATAAGAAGTGATCATGGAGGTGAGTTTGAAAATGATAGATTCACAAGTTTTGTATGGAAAAAGGCTACAAACATGAGTTTTCAACCCTAGAACACCTCAACAAAATGGAGTTGTTGAGAGGAAAATAGGGTGTTACAAGAGGCCGCTAGGAGCATGTTAAATGAATATTCACTACATAGTTTCCTATGGGTCGAAGCAATCAATACAACTTGTTATGTCCAAAATCGAACTTTAATACATAGGTTTCTAGGAAAACACCTCATGAATTGTGGTTTGGTAAACAACCTACAATTAAGCATCTTAGAGTATTTGGGTGTAAGGTCTATATTCTAAACACCAAGGATCACTTGGGAAAGTTTTCCGCTAAGGCGGATGAGGGGATTCTTGTAGGTTACTCAAGTCATAGCAAGGCATACCGAATTTACAACAAAAGATCAAAACTAGTTGAAGAATCACTAAATGTTGTATTTGAAGAAAATCCCTCTTTAAACTCTATAAGAACAAACGATGAAGAATTACAATTTGAGTTAGAAAAACTAACACTAAATGAGGTAAATCATCAAGGAGAAGAATATCAAGAAAGTGATGGTGAGAAAAATGAACCTTTGCCACTTGAACCCGAAATTATAACAAATCAAGACTCAAGACCTACTAGGACTCATGTAAATCATCCCTTAGATCAAGTAGTAGGAGACATTACTCAAGGAGTGAGAACTCGATCTTACTTTAGAAATGAAGGAAGTCAAGTTGCCCTAATATCTCAAATAGAACCAAAAACCATTGATGATGCCTTGTTTGATCCGGATTGGATTTTAGCAATGCAAGATGAATTATCTCAATTTGAGAGAAGTCAAGTTTGGGATTTAGTTCCTAGGCCTAACAACAAATCAATTATTGATACAAAATGGGTCTTTAGGAACAAACTTGATGATAAAGGGATAGTGGTGAGAAACAAAGCTAGATTGGTCGCTAGGGGTTTCAATCAAGTAGAAGGGTTGGACTATGATGAAACTTATGCACCTGTAGCAAGATTGGAGTCAATTAGAATGATGTTGGCCTTTGCCGCCCACAAGGGCTTCAAATTGTACCAAATGGATGTAAAATCAGCATTTTTAAATGGTGTAATAAAGGAAGAAGTATATGTTGAGCAACCACCGGGATTTGAAAATTTGGAGTGTCCAACCCATGTATATAAACTTAAAAAGGCCTTATATGGACTAAAACAAGCTCCTCGGGCTTGGTATCAACGATTGCCAACATCTCTAGTATCAAAAGGATTTCATAGAGGAAAATTGATCCTACTTTATTCTTGAAAAATAATGGTAATGATTTGTTTGTGGCCCAAGTATATGTAGATGACATTATTTGTGGTTCCACAAATAAAGATTTTAAATGAATTCATTAATCACATGGAGAGTGAATTCGAAATGAGTTTGGTTGGTGAGTTGACATTTTTCCTAGGATTACAAATTAAGCAAACAAAAGAAGGCATTTACATTCATCAATCCAAATATGTCAAAGAGCTATTTAAGAAATTTGGAATGGAAAATGCAAAGGAAATATCTACCCCCATGGCCACAAATACTAAGTTGGATAAAGACATTGAGGGGAAAGAAGTTGACTCCAAAGTGTATCGTAGTGCTATAGGAAGTCTTCTCTATCTCACGGCTAGTAGACCGGATATACTTTTCGCCGTAGGTATATGTGCTAGGTATCAATCTTGTGCCAAGGAGTCACATTTGAGTGTCGTTAAGCGAATTCTTCGTTATCTCAAGGGGACTCAAAATGTTGGTCTTTGGTATCCTAGAACCGAAACTTTTGACCTAGTGGGCTATACCGATTCCGATTATGCCGGATGCAAGTTGGATCGCAAAAGCACTAGTGGTAGTTGTCAATTTCTAGGGTCCTCTTTAGTAAGTTGGTCAAGTAGAAAACAACATTGTGTAGCTCTCTCCACAACCGAAGCGGAATATATTGCCATGGGAGAGTGTGTATCGCAATTATTGTGGATGACTCATACTCTAGAAGACTATAAACTTACCTATAACAATGTTCAAGTACTTTGTGATAATGTGAGTACAATCAATTTAACAAAAAATCCTGTTCATCATTCAAGAACGAAACACATAGAGGTTAAACATCATTTTATCCGTGATCATGTAACTCGAGGTGATATCATTTTAAATTATGTTGGATCAAAATCTAACTTAGCCGATATCTTCACCAAACCTCTTCCCGAAGTTGAATTTAGCTTTCTTAGAAGAGAATTGGGAATGTGTTATATTGATTAAATCAAATCCTCCATGGTCACTTTATAGGTAGAGCCTTTGGGTTCTTCACCTAAATTTTTGCCTCTCACAAACACTTAGGGGTATCTTCTTTGTGTGATTTAGATGGGGGTGAGAGGTTAGGAGCATTTATCTCGATCATAATGCTTGTTATGATGCATTAAATTGGTCAAGAAAAATGATTTTAACATGAAACATTCATTTGTCCAATCATAGGGAAAGCAAGTGTACAACTCATGTGCTCGTTGCCCTACGATTATGATTGGAAATTTTCAATTAACCATATAACAAATCACTTCTGAAACATTGGTTGAAGTGTGTTATTAGATGGGGATTATTATGAAACAGGTAGATACAAACTTCCTCATATCTTTGAAGTTTTCAATAATTTTTGGTTTTGTGTAAGTTGTCACTAAGGCGAGTTCATTTTTATTAAAATTTCTTTTTCTTATAATTTGGGACATACATATAGTGTCTATGCAAATTTTCGTGATTTTTGGGGTAGTGTACATTTAGTTGTGTTTTTCCAAATCCTAGGTCTGAAAGTTTTTCAGCTGTGCTGAAAAATCAGGCTTCCCAATCGATTGGTCAATCGATTGGGAGGCTCGTGCTTGTTCACAGAGGGCATCTGAATCGATCAATGGATCGATTCAGCGCACCTCGATCGATCAGTGGATCGATTGAGACACCCTTTCGTTTTTCCACAGAAGGCGTCTGAATCGATCCATGGATCGATTCAGCCTTTTGTTCGACTTTCATAGAAGCATTGTGAATCGATCGACCGATCGATTCAATTACTCTCAATCGATCGGTCGATCGATCGAAGCCCCAAAACCCGTCTTAAACCCGTGGATCCGAATCGATCCCTTAATGTTTTTTTCCTTTCTCTCTCCCGACGCGGTTTTTGCCCTAGGCGACTTCCCAGGCGATGGTTCTGCCTGTCTCGATCGTCACTCTGGCGTGCTTCTCCGGCGAAGAGAAGCTATTCCATTTCTCTTCCAGTTCTCTCTCGACGCACTGGGCAGCTCCCTTCCTCTTCTCCGCGTCCTCACACAAAATGCGGACTCCAAACCCTAAACCTAGGTAAACCTCGTTGCTCTACTCCTTGGTGTTCCTTTTTGCTCCTATTCTTGACCTAATCTGTATTTTTTTTTTGTGTGTGTCTTTGTGCTTTGCATTATCCCTCATGCATTGCATTACTTGCATTACCCTTGAATCTTTGCATTACTGTCAAACCATTCACTGTCCCTTCCTCACGCACTTTGTATTCCTTCCCGTTCACTGTCAACCCTGGGCATCTCGTGCATTTGTTTTCTATCCCACAGAAAGAAACAAAAGGTCCGTGAATCGGGCGAAGGGTCGTCTGTTCCTTCCTCACGTCCTCAACCTCCCACTGACCCTAGGTTTCCAAATGCTGCAATGCAACAAGCTTTCACCAAAAATGCTTTCAAACTTATACCCCCTAGATCAGTTGATTTACCATACTATAGGACATCCTGTTTTGATACCTATAATAGGTTCAAGCATTATAAACTTGACTCCTTGTTGACCTGTGAGAGGGACGTCAATATAGGTCTTGTCTCCGAATTCTATAATAATTTACACACTTCAGATGGTGTAAATTATCTCACTCGTGTTGCAAAACGGAGCCTGGACTTCTCTTATGAGATTCTTCAATCTTATCTCGAATGTCTACCCTCAAACAATGATTTTGTCTTTTATCCGAATCTTCCCGATGAGCTGCCTCCACCTTTTGAGCATATTAGCATTGCCTCCATGCATCAGTTCTTCTTTGGTCGTCCTCGTCCGGATGGGCCAGATGCTCAAATCACTAAGTTTTCTTCTCTTGAGTTATCGGCTGAAAATGCCGCTTTGTTTAAAGTGATCATCAACTGTCTTTTCCCCATTGCCTCTCGTGCTCTAGCCGTTCTACGACCGCCTCATATGTTTGCTCTCTATGCCATTCGTCATTCCCTCGACATCAACATTCCTCTGAATATCTTTCATTGCATCATCCATTTCACCCAGCCCGTGCAGCAGACGATACATATGCCTTTCGGGCATCTGATCACAGATTGGCTGGGGTCTCAGAAGGTTGATGTCTCGCAGGGACGTTTGGAGCACATGGCCGTGGCTTATTCTCGGATTTCTTCACGCTCCTTCAAGAAGTCGGGTCTTATTGGTGGTCCGGCTGGAGTTAGATGGATCGACGGCCGTGCTTTTGGGGAGCGACCCCGAGCTCGCCACAAGGGGGAGGCACCTGCGGAGGATGAGGCTGAGGAGGAGTTCCATGGGCCAGCTTCTCCGACTCTTGAGGAGACGGTTTCCACTCGCCTTGAGGAGCTGACCCTGGAGGTAGCCAGCCCGCGTACCACGTTGGATACCGTGGTCCAGCAGCAGACTTCGATGCAGGCGACTATGACTTCGATGCAGCGGACTCTGGACACACTAGTGGACTTAGTGGGCTCGTGGGTGACGGTTCACCCGTCTCAGTCTGGACCATCCCCCGCCCCTGTTCCCCCTGCTGAGGATGCCCCTGATCCTGACTCTGCGGCGGTTCCTGCTCCGGCTACTACGTCCGCTCCAGCTGCTGATCCTGATCCCACTCCTCCTGGAGACGAGCTTATCGAGTTTTATGTTCCTATATGATGTATTTTTATCTTGTTATATGGATGGTTGTTCTGGGGTCCTTTTTGTGAACTCTCTTTTATTTTGAATGTATGATATTTTTTTTGCTACACTCTCCTTTTGATTCTACATTTCAGTGTTGTTATGTTCTGTTGATATATGTGTTTTAGGGGGAGCATTCCTCGGATTTATCATATTTGCCTTGTGCACTTATTGAGGGGGAGTTATTTGCTTTTGATTTTTGACAAAGGGGGAGATCTATGTTGAAGTATGCTTATTGGTTATGCCTATCTTAGTAAATTAAAATCAAGTTTACTGCAATTATGCAATTATTATTTCAGCAAGCTACAATCATTATTTATCATTGTATTGAAAATTAGCCTAAACTTAAATAGATTGTCAAACATCAAAAAGGGGGAGATTGTTGGTGCAATCATGCCCTGGAAGTTTCAATGTGTTGACAATTATTTAAGTTTAGGTTAATATGGTGGAACTAACATGCATTGTGAGTTTGCAGGAGAAGTTTCTTGCAGGTCAGAAGACCAGATGCAAGAGAAGACCAAGAAGGTCGAGGACTGGATTCTTGGCAAAAAAGAGTTCTTGCAGGTCAGAAGACCAGATGCAAGGCAAGAGAAGTCCAAGAAGGTCGGGGACCGGATTCTTGGCAAGAGAAGCTCCTGCAAGTCACAAGATTATGTGTGTGATAGGCTCATTGTCAGAGATCGACTGGAAAATCGATTCAGACATAGATGTGCGGCAAATTGCCTCTGAATCGATCAGCCGATCGATTGAAGGTAAGGCAATCGATTGGTTGATCGATTGGTAAAGTTCTGCGCAGCACAGAATGTGTCTGGATCGATCATCCGATCGATTCAAGGTACTGGATCGATCGGCCGATCGATCCGTGAACATTCTGTGCGAAGCACAGAATCACTCTGAATCGATCAGCCGATCGATTCAAGGTATTGAATTGATCGGCCGATCGATTCACGTTCATGAGCAAGCGCTTGAATCGATTCAAACGCTACCCCAATCGATCCAAGTCAAATAAAAGAATCTGCACCGTCGATCTTGACGCGATGGCTTCCAACGGATAGTTGTGAATCGATTGGAATATGACCTCAATCGATCCACGGCGACGGCGGCGTGAGAAATGGCTAGTTTTCTCAACGTATAAAACACGGGAAGAAACTGGAAAACAACAACAACGCAAAAACATACTGTTCCATTGCTCTCCAAGCCTTTTGAAAGCTCTCAAGTGATCAAGATTCAAAGCAAAGGGTTCAAGCTCCTCTCCACTGCGTATTAAAATCTCATCTGCAAAGAAGAAGCTGGTAAAAGCTTGTAATCCTTCTCTACTTCTTCTTTGTAGCATTTGTGATATTTATTTTGAAGAAAAGGGAGAGGTGTATTTCTGTTAAGGTTTCTCCACCTTCGGTGTGATTCCGAGAAGGAGGGCTTTTGATAGTGAAAGAGTGTGAGTGGTGTGGATCCTTGGACTAGTCACCTCCTTGAGGAGGTGGATACAAAGTTGGTCAGTAAAAGAAGTGAGCCATTCACCCCCCCCCCCCTCTAGCTCAACCGATCCTAACAAGAACTAGATCTTCCTATAGAATCCATAGTCAGATTGCCCTAATTTCTAAAATCGAACCTAAAACAATAGAAGAAGCACTACCCGACCCGAACTGGATCATAGCTATGCAGGAGGAATTAGCCCAATTTGAGAGAAACCAAGTCTGGGACCTTGTACCTAAACCCAAAGATAAATCAATAATAGACACCAAATGGGTTTTTAGAAATAAGTTGGATGATCAGGGTGATATCATAAGAAACAAAGCCAGACTAGTAGCCAAAGGATTTAGTCAAGTTGAAGGATTAGACTATGATGAAACCTATGCACCGGTAGCTAGACTCGAATCCATTCGAATGCTATTAGCCTATGCAGCAAATAAAGGGTTTAAATTATACCAAATGGATGTTAAGTCAGCCTTTTTAAATGGTTTCATCAAAGAAGAGGTCTATGTAAGTCAACCCCCAGGATTTGAAGACTTAAACAATCCTACTCACGTATTCAAGTTAAAAAAGGCCTTGTATGGACTTAAACAAGCCCCTAGGGCATGGTATGAACGATTATCCAATCACTTAATATCCAAAGGCTTCAACCAAGGTCAAATAGATCCAACTCTATTTGTAAAAACTGTAGAAAAAGACATCTTCATAGCCCAAATCTATGTGGATGATATAATTTTTGGATCCACTAACTCTGAATTTCTAAAAGAATTTGTTAGATTAATGGAAAATGAATTTGAAATGAGTATGGTGGGTGAACTTAATTTTTTCTTAGGCTTACAAATAAAACAAACTAAAGATGGAATTTACATTTATCAAACTAAATATGCTAAAGAGTTAATTAAAAAATTCTGCATGAAAAATTCAAAAATAATAAATACTCCAATGGCAACCAACATCAATATTGACTCTGACCCAGCAGGAAAACCAGTAGACCCAAAATATTATAGAAGTGTAATAGGTAGCTTACTGTACCTAACTGCAAGCCGACCTGATATATTGTTTGCTGTAGGTATGTGCGCAAGATACCAATCCTGTGCAAAAGAGTCACACTTAACCTATGTTAAAAGAATACTTAGGTACATTAAAGGTACTCTAAATATAGGACTCTGGTACCCTAGAACTTGCACTCTTGACCTTCATGGCTATTCTGACTCAGATTACGCTGGATGCAAGTTAGATAGAAAAAGCACAAGTGGCAGTTGTCAATTTCTAGGGCAATGCCTTGTAAGTTGGTCAAGTAGAAAGCAACAATGTGTTGCTTTATCTACCACTGAAGATGAATATATAGCCTTAGGTGAATGCGCATCTCAATTGCTATGGATGATGCATACTCTTAAAGACTATCAGCTAGAATATCATAAAACAAAAATTTCAATTGATAATATAAGTTCAATAAATCTAACAAAAAACCCAATTCATCACTCAAGGACTAAACATATAGAGGTGAAACATCATTTTGTAAGGGATCATATAGCTAAGGGTGATATTATACTCAACTATGTTGAGTCAAAATCAAACCTAGCTGACATTTTCACAAAACCCTTACCTGAACTTGAGTTCAGCTCACTTAGAAGACAAATAGGTATATGTTGGGTAGAATAGATACTATAACTTTATATTCTTTACTTGTTTTTTAACTTCTAGGCAAAATTGATTTACCAAAATCCCCACTTTACTAGACTTTCGAAAGTTGGACTTAGTCTAGGATTGTACCCTTAGAAATCATGTTCCTCCAGGACTCAGCCAGAGCATCTCACAAACACCTAGGTTTACCTTGATTGTGTTTGTAAAACATAGAACGGTGTGAGATGCATAGGGTACAGCCTGGACTCAAGAATGTTTATTTCTGTGCATCAATATGAGTCTGGGCATTAAATACATAATTAACAGTAATCAAATCAAGTCTTCCAGCGTTAGTCAAATCTAACTGGATCAATATGACTTGACTTGAATAACCATCAGCAAGTAGCTAAATGGTTAGACAGTTGGTGGAGGCAATATTAAAGTTTAAGCATGTTTGTACTTAAGGGCTCTGATACCTGATCAAAACCAAATCTTGACTCATACTTGGACTTTAGAACACTGATACCTTACTAAAACAAAATTAAGGTTATCTCTTCTCCTTTGCCTTAAGTATTCCTGAAATTTATCTCAAAAACATTCCTTAAGCAGTTTTATCAAAATTTTCTCCAAACTTAACTTTCAAATATCTTCTTCTTTGAAAATTTTTTTTTAAACCCTTTTGAAAATTCATTAAGTTGTTAAAGCTTTAAAAATTATTTTTCCTTGTAAATTTATTTGAAAATCTCTGAAGTTGAAACTTGTAGTTTGAAAATTTTTCTATAAAAATTTTGGAAACTAATGTTTTTCTATAGACTCTATAGACTCAAAAAGAGCTCATGTTTTTCTATGTCTATTTAAACAAAATAAATTCTAAGGTGTTGTCCTTCACTTTCCTTGCCTAAGTTAAAATGTTTTTAATTCTGTCTTGAAAAATTAAGTTTTTCAACACTAGCTCATTTTTTATATATGGCAAAGGGGGAGAGTAGAGAAATTCAAAGTAGAGAAATTCAAAAAAGGAAATAGGAAACCCTGTATTAAGGGGGAGCTTCACAAAAAGCTTACAAAAAGTTTAAGTGTTAGCTTAAGTTAGGCGTTCATTTGAATTTATATACTTAAGCTTGCTTAATATACTTATGCATTTGTTTCTTTTACTTAACTTTGAATTTGGGTTGCCATAATCAAAAAGGGGGAGATTGTTGGTGCGGGAAGCATCCGACGATCGAACCTGAGTTTTGATAATGGCAAAGGATTCAAAGTTAAGGGTTGTTGTAATCTAACATGGTTGAATGAGTATTTCAGGAAAGTCCTAGCTGCGGTTAGGCAAAGGGAAAAACCCTAGGGGGTGGTAACCCTAGGTCATAGGGGGTGGTAACCCTATGCGAAAAGTCTTGGCAGCTCGATGGCTTCAGGCAAAAGTCCTAGGGGGTGTAACCCTAGGTGGAAAGTCCTGGTGTCGCGAACCAGGTGAAAGTCTGGACTAGCCGGGAAGCGGATGTCCAGCAGAAAGTCCGGAAGCATCGAGTGCTGAGCAAAAGTCCAGTCGATCTGGAGGATCGACTGGCAACAGGTAAATCTCCTGAGTGGAGTAGGTGAGGACGCGTTCCCCGTAGAGGGAACAGTAGGCGTTGGGTCGACCTAGGATTTCCGGTTGGAAATCCGAAGTCAGACTCGGACAGTCCGAAGACTGTCAATTCTTCTTTACGATGTTTTGTCTTATTCTAACACTGTCTTGCAGGGGATTTTGCTCGGACTAACCTTTGTTTGCAGGTGAGGAACCTGCTGGAAAAAGGCTGTCCGGGCGCCCGGGACCAAAGTTTATCCCCTGCGCGAAGTTAACACGTGGAGCATCCTGGTTGGTTGGCCACGTCACACTCCAGGCGCCCGGAAGGGATCCAGGCGCCCAGAACCTCATATAAAAGAAGGGTCGAGGTGCAGCACAAGTACAACAACGAACTCCAAGCAATCCTTACGCTACAAGCTGCTCTAGAAACACCCAGAAGTGCTGTTACAAGTCCCCGACAACCCGGAGCTTCAGATTCTGCTACTTTACTGTTGTCGGTATAATTTGTTTTAGTTCTTTCAATTGTAATATCTTATTGTACATTTTACGAGCTTATAGTTGTTGCCCACGGAAAGCGATCAAGGATCGCGGGCCTTCGAGTAGGAGTCGCCTTAGGCTCCGAACGAAGTAAATCTCCTTGTCTCTCTGTGTTTGTTATTTCTTCATTCCGCTGCGCTTTTACTCATTTGTTTTCCGATAATCGAAAGAAATAGCCACGCACGCTATTCACCCCCCCTCTAGCGTGGTCTCGATCCAACAGATACGGCCTTGAGCCAATAGTGGCAGCAGGCTGGCGATTGGAGAGGTGACAAGAGGGTCGGAGGGTGTCCGATCGGAGGAGATATTGGCGGCCTCCGACAATATCGGTCCGGAAGCACCAGGCCAATCGGCGATCCTCGCTGCTGAAGACGCGGAGCGAGCAGCTTTCTCCGCTCGACGCCTCTTGCGCGTATTCTCAAGCGGCACTTCCGATTGTGAGCCCTCATATGGAGCTAGTTGATCGGCTGGAAGCTCTACGATCGGCTCAACAGTCGCTGCTCCTTCGACTGGCACCTGGCCCGACTCCCCATCGGCCTCATGAATAAGCTCGTGCACGGGGGGTATCTGCTCTGGAAGATCTTCCTGTTGAAATCCCTGCTCGGCCAAAACTTTGACCACTACTTTGTCAACTTCGGCGTTGGAAAGCTTTGATCGCCCGACCAAGCGTGCCCTCATCATGATGTCGGCTGCAAAATAAAGAAAGAAATCAGTTAGACAAAGAGAAGAGAAGAAAGTGAACAGTTTACCTAAGTCGATCGGCTTGGACGGGTTGATCGGGCTAAGGTCAAAGAGTGTCAGAACTCCTTCCTCTAGCAACTTGTGAATATTGAACTTCTGACCAACCATCATGGAGGCAGCATGCAAGTAGTCCGGAGCACTTTTATAGCGGGGCAGTGAAGGTTGAGGCCCTAACGAAAGTTGCCAAGTGGTTTAGAAGGAGGGACGGTTGGGAAAATGAACAAAAAAGAAATATTCCCTCCAATGTTTATTGGAGGAGGGTACCCTGTCAAAAAAGACCAGACCAGGGCGAGCTTGCAAGAGGAAGGTGTCCGACTGATCGGAAAGCTTTGGGTAGTAAAAGTAGTGGAAAATCGAAGGGGTCAGAGGGATGCGATGCAAGCGGAACAAGATAATGTTGGAGTGTATACTGAAAGCCTAAGCTTTGTAAACATTCATTATGAATAAAGAATCACATTTGGTCAAATTGTCTACATTTAGTTGTAGTTGTTCAATTAATTTATACTGTAGATAACATGGTATGTGGTGCCACATGCAGAAGATGATGTTATCAGTACCTTATAAATTATAAACAGTAGCTCACAACCAAAATGGAAAGGAACAAACCATTAGAAGGTCGTAGTGTAATTAGGTATCAGTTTATCTTGAACCAATTATGGAATTTAATATTTAATGGAATTAATAACTTAAGGTGATTTGGGTCGAACGTGTTAAGTTTCGCAGGAAACCCAAGTCAAAACCTAAAAGAACGAATAGATTAAGTTTTGGATCAAACGTGTTAAGTTCCGCAGGCGATCCAAAATTTAATTTAAAAGAACACATGGTAGCTAGGAAAAGGTTCAGACCTTTGTATAAAATTGTTGTACAGTGGAACCTCTAGGTTTTCCGAGTAGCAACCAACAGATAATTACCCCGCACAAAAGACGAAAGGAATTTGGTACTAACTGGGAAAGGGATAAACCGAAATATTTACAAACATCTACGATAAAAGGATGAAGGGGAAGCCGCAGGCCGGCAGCAAATTGGTCTCGGAAGAAGCAGACACAGCCGCTCAGTGGAACGGAAGGCCGATCGGTGGACAACGGAACGTGGATCTCGTAGCCGGGAGGAAGTTCAAAGGTATTTGCGAGGGAGCGAGCATCATCCTCGTCGAACCTGGACTCCATGGTGTCGTGCCATGGACCTGACAAAGGCTGAGATGTACTAGCCATAGTCGAAGGAATAACCGAGAAGAATCGGGAAGAAGTGCAAAAGAAAAGGAGGCAAAGGTAGGCGGAGAAGTTCACGAGAGGATTATCGAAGATAGCAAAGTAGAAAATGGTTACGAAGGGAAGTAACGAACTCATCGGAAGCAAGGACAGCAAGAAAAGCAGGATTCGTCAAGGCACAGGAGATCGCCGGCAACCAGGACGCTAAGTGAAGAGGGGAAGAAAGAGGCGGCCTCAAGCGTATAAACATCAGAGACAAGGCTAGGCCATATGATCGGTGGCACGAATACCTAGAAGTAAATCTGGCTGTCGAAATTCAAATCGCTGGAGGTCACATCCCCTCCTATCACCTCAAGCATGCATTGGCAGGTGCTTGACATGCAGTGCACGCTCATAGGTCGGTTGTTAGAAGAATTAATGAGGCATGCTTTGCATTAACGCCTCAAAATGATGCGGTTTTCAAGAGATTCTTAGGGAAGAGAAAGGGTCAAGGCAACGGTTTTAAGGTCTAAGCACACAAGAGTTGTCGACACAGGGTCAGACGATCCCTCACACTGGCCGATCGGCCCGCTGAAGGTCTCACCTCGTAAAGAAAACTTAGGCCAAACAGTGGGTCTCCCACTAAGAAGCATAGCCGACCAAAGCGCTAAATAGGAAGTAATATTTTCGCACCATTTTGTCCAGTCAGTCGGACGTATAACCTCCTTCAACTAGACTTAAAGGGGAGGCATGTGATCCGGTGATGACCCAGAAGGGCCCACCTCCAAGGAAGTTCAGCGCTTTGGTAGACGTCAAAGTCAAGGGGTGGTCAACCGAGAGACTAGCCTATCAAAAGGCCCCTCGTCCCCGTCCGATTAGAAGAGTTCGGAGGAGGTTGGCCAAGCCTACAACACACCGAGGCAAGGGACTGCACGCCGAGTGACACAGACATAGGCGCATGAGGTTAAAGAAGAGGTCGGTCGGACTGATCAAGGTGGAGTCCAGCGAGGCAAAAGACATTCACGGCGATCGGCCAAGACATAGGCGCATGAGGCCAAAGAAGAGGTCGGTCGACCTGATCAAGGGGAAACCGGCCAGATGACAAATAAGACGGGGATACATGCCAACATCCTTCTGGGAGTCAGTGCCGCCGATTAATGGTGCGTATAGATAGAATATCCTTTTGGGAGTCAGTTTCGTCGACTGATGGCGAGGAAGGACAGAGGATCGTATGGAAGAAGATCCCGCCACTGTGGCAGAGATACGCTTGCCCCGTTATGGTAAGAGGTCAGGGATCCTTTCTCAATGTTAACTTTTGGGGAAAGTTTGGGAATATGCATCCGCCCGGGAAGCGTGTAGTCTACTCGTCAAAGCCCTATATAAGGACAGGAGTAGCCCCCCCCCGGCGGAGGTACGCATATACGTCTTTGGGAGTCACTATTCGCTACTTCTTCTTTACTCTGTTTTCCTCGCTTGCCGGTGTGTGACTTGATCGTCGGAGGGCCGTCGCCGGGAACCCCCTCCCGGCTTGGCGCTAACGACTTTTGGTTGCAGGAACGGAGGAGCACCAACGAAGACGAAGAGCGAGCCACCTCAACATTGCTTCCCGGTTGCCATCTACTCAGCTTCAGGGCAGGATCACATGGTTTAATAAAACTATTCATATAAATTTAATGTATGTTTGGACTCTTATCTTCTGTTAGTGATGCTCTGAAGGCAGTTTGGTTTACTTCCTCAAAGCACTAGAAATAGTACAGTAAAAAAATGAAGCCAACATACCTTGATCTTGTCGTGGTCTTGATCCCAGCTGAACGATGACAGGGAACATAAATGTCCAAAGAGGTAGTAGCTACTGATGCCTTCTTTACCTTAGCCTTAGTTGTTGCCGCAGTCACCGCAGACAACTGCACATCAACCACAATAGTTCCAATAAAATCACAATCGAATTGCACAATACAACATCACAACCAATCCCAGAGACGAAACGTGTAGAGAAGTGAGATTTACCTTGGCTTTGAGGCTATGGATCTCAGAGACGAGAAGGGAGGTGATGCAAAGCCTCTTGGCGATGCTCTGCAAGTGCCTCAACTCCTCCAGATCCAGCCGCAACTGCTGCTCATCTGACAACGAACACAAAACCATAAAGTAATGCCATTAATGAAGGCGTATAGAGGGTGAGGAGGAGGCAGCGAAGAAATACTAGCATGATAGGAATCCAGGCATCTATCACGTGGAAAAAAATCAAAAGAAAAAAAATATAAAAGAGATAGGGTTATCACTTCGAGGGGATCTGTCTTCAATAATCAAATAAAATTGATTAACTAAAAGAAAATTACTTGTCCTCTGAAATTACATAAAATAGAGACCTAAACTACCTTTTTAAAAGAAATTATCTAAAAAAAAATAAAATAAAAGTACATACATTTTCAAGAGAAAATGTCTTATTAAAACTTATCTTAGAAAAGGAAAAGATTTAAAATTTATTTTAAACAAGGAAATAAAGTTAAAGGATTTATTTGAATAGATCTATTAAAGGATCCTATCATTTCATCATCCTTCAAAACAACCTTGTCCTCAAGGTTGTTTATCAATAAACTCTAGAAATTTTTCTTGAATGGTATCATATAATTCCTATGTTGCATCAGTGATAGATAAATTGCCCCACTGAATTAATAGCTCAATCGTCGCTTGATTGTTCTTTTTCACAAGTCTCCTATCTAAAATAGCATAAGGTTGAAATTTAACTTCACCGTCTAAATTCACTTCAGGAAAGTGTTGTTGAGAAGTAAATTTGTCACCTAATTTCTTCTTTAAACAAGACACATAAAATATAGGGTGTATTTTAGAATCTTGTGGAAGCTCCAAGCGATAAGCAACAGGTCCAATACGCTCTATCACTTTATAAGGGCCATAAAATTTCAGTGACAACTTCATAGAAGTTGAAGGACGAATTGAAACTTATTTGTATAGTTGAAGTCTTAGAAAAACCCAATCTCCTATTGCAAATTTATTTTCCAAACGGTGCTTGTCAGCTAGTTGCTTCATTCTTGCTTGTGCATTGCATAAGTTGTTTTTCAAAAGTTGCATTATTTGGTCCCTTGTGCGTAGGTTTTGGTCGACTTGATGCACATTTGTCATGTATATGAGCTAACTGAGGGTGGTACACATCCATAATAGCCTCAAATAGAGTAATCTTAGTAGCTGAGCGGTAGGTCATATTGTACCACCATTCTGCCCATGGAAGCCAACAAACCCACTCCTTGCGTCTATCACCAATTAAGAAATGTAAATAATTCTCTAAACATTGATTTACCACCTCTATTTGTCCATCAGACTGTGGGTGGTAGGATGTGCTAAAATTAAGTTTAAGTTTAGTGCCTTGTAATTGGAATAATTCTCTCCAAAATTTACTCGTGAATACCGAATCCTTATCAGTGATAATAGATGTTGGTAGACCATGTAGTTTGATTATATAGTCAACAAATGCTTGAGCAACATGGGTAGCTGTATAAGGATGCGATAATGAACAAAAATGAGCATATTTTGTGAGACGATCAACGACCACCATGATAGTAGTTTGTCCTTGTGAAGTGGGTAACCCATCTACGAAATCCATGGAAATGTAGGTCCAAATTTGTTCAGGTATGGGAAGGGGTTGAAGAAGACCTGATCTTGCTACATTTTCTCCTTTGTTTTTTTTTGACATACATCACATTCAACAACAAAGTTTTTGGTGTCTTTCTTCATTCCCTTCTAATAGAAAGCTCTTGAAATCCGTTTATACGTGCGTAGGAAGCTAGAATGTCTTGCAATTGGTGAATAATGAAATTCCTCCAGTATTACTTCTTTTTTAACTGAGTTTGTTGGAAAGAAGATTCTGTTTTTATATCGTAAAATTTCTCAATCCCAAGAATAGTGGGGTTATGATGATGAATTTTGTAATATGTTTTGGATGAGAACTTGTGCCGCTGAATTTTCCCTTTTCTCTCTTTTTATGTTGTCCAAGTTTTTCAAGTAACTAAAGATATAGCAGCGAACTCTATTTGGTTAGGAAGGCGAGATAATGCATCAGCTACTGTATTTTTTGTTCCTTTCTTGTAAACAATTTCATAATCATGTATGATGCGGTGATGATGAGGGGCCCCACCCCGCGGAGGATAGCGGTTACAGTGGAGGTCAAAGTCAAGGCGGTCAATGCGCAGATAGCATCGGTCGGTCGGACGAGCATGCCCTGACCGGGGGCAGAAGGTCCCGGTCTGATCCCGCCTTTGACATGGGGAGGTTAAATGACCGACGCTTAATAGAGTGTCAGACGTTGGACGGAGTAAGAGACGATGTGCAGAAGCCGGGTCGAGCGACTATCTCGCTCGGCCAGGCAGCAGAGCTCGACATTGGTAGAGCGGAACTTTGGCTGAGCGGTTATCCCGCTCAGCCTGGCAACAGGTTTCAGCATTGGCAGATTTCAACTTCGGCCGAGTGGCTACCCCGCTCGGCCTAGCAACAAGTCTCGACAGTTACAGAGTGGAACTTCGGCCGAGTGGACACACACACAGAAGTAGCGAGGTTCTGGCCGACCGGACGGGACACTAGAGCGACGAAATTCTGGCCGAGCAACCAACCCGCTCGGCCTAGCAGTACACTCCCTCTGATATCCATCGATATCCTTTTGGGAGTTAGTGCCGCTGACACCAGACATAGACAGCCAGGAGATCGTACGGTGGAAGCTTTCACTGTCACTTCAGAGATATGCTCGACCCGTTAAGGTACTGTGTCAGGGACACTCTACTGATAAGTATTTTCAGGAAAAACTTTGGGAAGCGTGCTCATCTTGGGGAGCGTGCACGTGCGCTACATGAACTCTATATAAAGGGGGGTCTAAACATCGATGGAGGTACGCAATACGCGATAGACACTGTTCTTGCTATTACTCATTTTACTTCGCCTTCTACTTCATCGTCGATGACTGACTTGAGCGTCGGAGGACCAATGACAGGTACCCCTTCCCTGGCTCGACACTGATGTAATTTGTGTTGTAGGTCCGAGTGGAGTCTATAAGCGGTCAGCAGGAGCGCCACATCCCCAGCTTTCCATCTCATCGACTTTCGGACAGGATCATATTTGGCGCCGTCTGTGGGAACGTAACCTGCATCTGAGTTAAGAAGATGGAGGACGCTGGACGACTCACAATCGTGACGCTCACCAAAGAGGAGCTCGACATGCTCGTGCAAGCTCAAGCGGCGAAGATGTTCGAGCAACAACAACAGCAGACATTAGTCGATCGACTAGTACAATAGCCGACGACGTCGGTAGCAGGAGGGCGAGCGGGATTAGAAGACCAACCAGAACCAGTTTTCATATGGGGGCAGAATAGAGGTCCGACCGAAACGTAGGAAGCACCGCCCGTGCCTATCCCATTTCATCGCGCTTTGTTCCAAACCCCTCAGAGATAGCTTAGGCGAACCAGGAAAGGGGGTCATCTTCGGACGATGCTCCCATTCAGGATGCGCGGAAAGGAAAGGCACCTAGAAGTCATGCTTCGCCCGAGCGGATCAATTTGCAGTTCTCCCAAGCGATCTTGAGTGAACCTCTACCCCGACACTATACCCCACTGGCGATCGGGGAAGACAATGGAACGACCGATCTAGATGATCATCTGGATAAGTTTGATAATGCGACCACGCTGCACCAGTACACGGATGGGGTGAAGTGCCAAGTCTTTCTCACTAATCTCTCCGGCTCGGCACAGCGCTGGTTCCGAAGACTGTCGGGCGGCTCAATACGCATCTTCAAGGACTTCCGAGCTACGTTCCAGCACCATTTCGCCAACAGCCAACGCTATCAGAAGACGAGCTTCAGCCTCTTTTCCCTACAGCAGGCACCCAAGGAAGCACTCCGAGCGTACATCAGGCGTTTCAATCAAGTAGCCATGGATATCCCCTCGGCCTCATCCGAGACGATGATGAACACCTTCACTCAAGGACTGGTTGAAGGAGAGTTCTTCCGATTACTCATCCGGAAGCTGCCTAGGGACTTCGACCACTTGCTTAGGAAAGCCAATGAGTACACAAATGTGAAAGAAGTCAAGGCAACAAGGAAGAAGGAAACTTTGGTCGAACCTGCGCCGGCGCCCAAGCGGCGACCATCAAGCAACCATCAACCGCCTAAAAGGCCCAGACCGGAGGGAGCGCGACCACACCATGAGGCTAGGACATATGTTGTGCAGTATGTGGCCTCCAGTCAGCAGAAGATGACAAGAGACAAGGTATGGACGCCCATGTTCTGCTCCTTTCACCAGTCGCCAACGCACAACACGCGCGACTGTTACGGCAATGTATGGATGCTCATGTTCTGCTCCTTTCACCAGTCGCCAACGCACAACACGCGCGACTGTTACGATCTGACACCGATCGACAATCGACTGACTCCGAGAGGATATCACCATCGATCTCAAATTCCCGATTGGCGGAAAAGACAACGATCTGCCAGGTAACGAGAGGATGAAAAAAGAGCGCCCGAAAGGCACAATCAACACCAGGGGAGGGATAACACTGATCCTGCCCAAGTCTCGGTTGAGCAAAATAGACTCTCCGCTCGGGAAGAATAAAACAGAAGCAACACCGCTCGAGAAGAAATAGGCATGATCACGGGTGGGCCGACCGACGACAACTCCAACAAAGCCAGGATGTCGTATGCTCGGAGAATGGAGATCCATGCCATGGGATGCAGTAGGGAGAAGGCCGAAGGACCCGAGATCAGTTTCGGCCCCAGCGATTTTGAGGGAGTGGAGATCCCTCATGACGACGCGCTGATCATCCGGGCGGTAATTGCTAATTATACTATTAACTGAACTTTCATTAATACAGGGAGTTTAGTGAACATCATCTTCAAGAAGGCGTTCGATCAATTACAAATCGATCGAAATGAGTTACTGCTCATGACGACCCCACTATACGGCTTCACGGGCAACGAGGTACTGTCACTCGAACAGGCTCGATTGGCCATCTCACTCGGGGAAGAGCCACTGAGAAGAACAAGGACCACAAACTTCATCGTGGTGGATGCACCATCGTCCTACAACGTCATCTTGGGTCGACCGACCCTCAACGAATTTCGGATGGTAGTGTCTACCTACTACCAAAAGATCAAGTTCTAGTGGACGACCGAATGGGAGAAGTCAAAGGTGATCAGCTGGCCGCTCGACGATGTTATGTTGAGATGGTCAAGTCCGAGCGAGAAGCCCTCGGAAGAATCAGTGCTTGAAGGTGAACGATGTCACTAAGAAACTTCATGGGTTGGTCTACGAAGAAAAGAAGGAAGTCCAAATTTACCCAAGCTAGACAGAGGCCACCATATTAATCACAGATGATCGAGAACCTAAGAAGAAAACAGAGCAACCATGGAGCGCGAATCATCTCCAACCCTACAGGGCTGGATGAGAGGTGCACGAGTGAATACATGTATTTTTGTATGTTTCCTAAACGTAGGGCAAAATATGAATAAAATCGAAGAAGACCTCTTGAGACGCGTCTTCCCTAACGGTTGAGCGGCGACCTTAAACCCTTGTCGTCATCAACGGTCGAGCAGTGACCTTAAACCCTCGTCTTCGTCAATGGTCGAGCGGCGACCTTAAACCCTTGTCAACATCAACAGTCGAGCGGTGACCTTAAACCCTTGTTGTTATCAACGGTCGAGCGGCGACTTTAAACCCTTGTCGTGATCAACGGTCGAGCGGCAACCTTAAACCTTTGTCTATATCAACAGTCGAGCGACGACCTTAAACCCTTATCGACATTAACAATCGAGCGCCGACCTTAAACCCTGGTCTACATCAACAGTCGAGCGACAACCTTAAACTCTCCTCTTCCCCAACGGTCGAGCGATGACATTAAACCCTAGTTTACATCAACGATCGAGCGGCGACCTTAAACCCTTGTCGTCATCAGTGGTCGAGCGCGACCTTAAACCCTCATCTTCCCCAATGGTCGAGAGCCGACCTTAAACCCTTGTCGTCATCAACGATCGAGCGATGACCTTAAACCCTCATCTTCCCCAATGGTCGAGCGGTGACCTTAAACCTTGGTCTACATCAATAATTGAGCGGCGCCCTTAAACCATTGTCGTCATCAGCGGTCGAGTGGCGAACTTAAACCTCAGTCTTCGCCTAGTCTACATTAATGGTCGAGCGGCTACCTTAAACCCTAGTCTACATCAATGGTCGAGCGGCAACCTTAAACCCCAGTCTTCATCTAATCTACATCAGCGGTCGAGCGACAATCTTAAACCCCAGTCTTTGCCTAGTCTACATCAACGGTTAAGCAACGACCTTAAACCCTAGTCTACTCCAATGGTCGAGTGACGATCTTAAATCTTAGTCTACACCAACGTCGATCGACGACCTTAAACTCTCGTCTTCCCCAATGGTCGAGCGGCAACCTTAAACCCTTGGCTCGATGAGAGAGCAGGTGACGATCTTAACTCAAGAATAATGAACGGTCGACTGGGAAATACAACGACTATTCGAGATTATTCTTCAGAATAGTTGCGTCACCAATCAGAAGGTCGCAAAATCATAATGAGCAACTCGGAAAATGAAATGGCTCGATCGGCTAGATAGAATAGTCATTGCTGATCAGAGGAGTCACGAGGCCACAAGTTTATGCAATGTTTACAAGACGAGTCCAAAAAAACAAGTACTAGTAGAAGATAAAAGACCGCTGAATGGACGATCATTCATTAATACTTAAAAAGATTACAATTATCGTGCAGGAGGGTTATAAATGCTTACTCGAGGGAGGCTCACTCTAGATAATCCAGGGCATTGGTCAGCTTGTCCCAATTGATGACCTTCCTTGATAAAGTAGCAGAGATGTAGCCGCCTGCCTGGAGTTGGCCAAACGCCCCTTTGATCACAAGATCAAATAGGCAAAGGGCTCGATCAACGACCTTCTCCTTGAAAGCATCCAAGCAGATGTAGTTCTTCCTCATAGCCTCAAACCGGCTAGACTCGGCATCTTGATAGGTCTTCAACGCTGTTCAAGAGGCCTCCAACTCATCCTTGGCAGTGTCCAGCTCATCATTCTTTGCGGAGAGTTGGCCTCGAAGGGCAGTTTCTTCAGCCGACTAGCTTTTCCGTTCAGCAATCAAAAAATCTTCGGCCTCTTTGAGTTTCTTGGCGAAAGCCCAGGCCTCTTTATTCTTCAAGTCGACGTCTTCAATGACTCAGAGTTTCCTCGCATTGGCCAATTCGATCTTGGCATTGAAGGTGGTGACTGCTTATTGAGCTGAGCCAGTAGAGTGGCCTACTCTACACTCTTTCCCCATTCGGCCTCGAGCAGCACAGTGCTCTTCACTAGGTCAGCCTTTAGCTTCGCCACCTCGACATTTGTCTGCTCTTGAGAGGTGGAGGATTGGCCGCTCGACGACTTCATCTTCTTGACTTCCTCCTCCAAAAAGGCAAGCCTCTGGCACATGGTCAGGCTCTTACCCAATACAACGAATAACCAGGAAAGTATTAGCGTCGACCGGGGAATAGATTGAGAAAGAACAATAAAAACACAACTTACCCCAGTAGACATCTGGGTGTGGCTGTCTAGAAGCACCTCAGGAGGCATCACCGGGGCACGGGCTCGGGCGTCCGCCCATATTTACGCGAGCGGCCCTTGGATAATTATCTGGTGCTCAGAGGCTCGGGATGTAGCACCAACCAACTCATGATATTCTTTAGTTGGCAGATGGAGAACCGCCGTTATATGGCGTTGGCCGCTCGGGGCTGACTGAGTAGATGTCGCTCGTCCGGCCGGTCGAGACAAGGATGTCGGACGAATACCAAACTTTTTGACCTTAGATGGCGATGGCATGAAGGCCACTGGTGGCGCGCAGGCAGTACCTTCTGGCAGGACGGATATTGATGGCGTCCGATCGGATGGCTCAGGGGCAGCGGTTTGTTGGATGGGAGCGGGGGTTGAAGTTTCAACCTGTTCGGCGGACCGCACCACTGAGGATACGGAATGAGATGAAGGCTCTGCCCGACGCCTCTTACGCCTGACTAGTGGCTCTCCTGAGGAAGCCGAGCCAGACACCCCTTTAACCTAAACTATCGGAAGTCGTTTGGAAGAGAGCGTGATCCACTAGCCGCTCCACCGCTCGCCAAGACTAGAGCCGCCTCGATCTTGTCTTGGGGGTCTTCTTGAGAGCTGATCGGCTGTAGGTCGTGGCTCTCCAATTCCTCCATAGTCATCGCATTGATCGCGGCATCTGCAAGCTTAGCCTTACCGGCCAGACGCGCACGTAGCATGACTTCGACTGCAAAAGAGGAAGAAAAATCAGTTAGAATCAAAGGAAGGAGTGAAGAAGTTACATACCTAGGTTGGACGGAAGCCGGGTGCGGATTGTACTCAAGTCGAAGATATACAGGACACTCTCCAGTAGTGACTTGTGGATGTTGTACTTCTGATTAGACAACATTAAAATTGCATTGGGATAGTCCGATCGGCTCTTGTACTATTTAAGAGAGGCTAACTTGCCACTTTGAGTTGCTAGTGGATCGGGAAGTTTGGCCGCTTGGGAAGGCGTACAAAAAAGAAATATTCCCTCCAATGCTTGTTGGAGGTCGACATTTTGTCAAAGAAAACTAAGTCCACTTGGGCTTGGAAAAGAAAAATCCCCGACTCAGACAATTTCTAGTAATAAAAATAGTGGAAGATCCGGGGAGTGAGAGGAATGTCGTACAGGCGAAACAGAACAACTACCCCGCACAACAGCCGAAAGGAGTTCGACACTAATTGGTGAAGGAAGATGCGAAAGTATTTACAAATGGCGGGAAAGAAAGGATGAATAGGAAACCACAGACCGACGGTAAACTGATCCCTAAAGAAGGTAAGATAGTCGGACGACGAAGAGTTTGGTCAATCGGCAGGAGAAGGAAGAACAACTTTGTAGCCACAAGGAAACTCAAAGGCGGCGGTCAAACTCTCAGTATCATCGGCATCAAACCTAGACTCAGTAGAGGTGTACAAAAGCCCAGGGATGCCGACAAGTGGCTGTGAAGAACTCCCCATCGTAAAAAACACAGAAAGGATGTGTGAGGGGAAGGAAGGCCACTGGAATATCACCGAAACACAAAGAAATGCCGAAAAACTCGAAGACGGGTGCAATTGGAAGGAAGCTTACTGGAAAAAGGTCATCGGAGGAGCAGGAAGGGAGGAATGTCATCGGAGCACAGATGAGTTAGCACCGAAGAGCTTGAAGATGAAGATACGAAGAAGGTAGTGGCGACGTGCACGGGATTATTGTTGGGTGCTACTCGGAATTCCGTTCTATTTCCCCTGTACAAAATTTGTACAAGCACAGAACTTTTCCTAGCAACCCATGTGTTCTTAAACTTGGATTGGAAACAAAACTTAACATTTTTACTCCAAGTTCAAAACATGTGTTCTTCATAAGTTAAACTTGGATGGGAAATAAAACTTAACATTTTTACTCCAAGTTCAACTCATGTGTTCTTTAGAAGTTAAACCATATTATAGAAGTTGATTAAATATTTATTACAAGGATTGACTTTCAGGTCGTTGGTGAGGCACTCTGTTGGTTAGTCCTAAGAAAATCGTACCGGTTCCACTGTACAAAAATTTTTGTACAAGTGTCGAACCTTTTCCTTAAATAATCTATTGTGTTCTTTAGAAGTTAAATTAGGAATCGCAGACGGAACTTAACATCATTGATTCCAAATTTAACTTATCTGTTCTTAATGGTTTAGATTTGAATCGCAAGTGGAACTTAACACTATTGATTCAAATCTACCTAAGTTATTAATTCCATAAATATTAATTTCTAAAATTGGCTTCCAGAACTGCATGGCGAGGCACATGGCCTTCTTGGATATGAGAGCAACCACCACCACCTAGGCAAAGCCTTTTAAGGAAAGCTAATATTTATTTCCTTAAATAACTCTAGGTTAACCAAAAAGAACAATCGAATCACAAATTCGAAAAAGAAGAAAACACAAACTCGAAAAAATTATTTCAAAAAATCTAGAATCATATACCTCTTGTGTTTGGTATTTCCATAAATAACTATACAAAGAAAACTAGTATGATGCGGAAAACAATTACTAGTTATACCTTTCTTTGTAAGCAAAATAACCTCTTGATCTTCTACCGTATTCCTCTTCTTATCTCGGACGTTGTGTGGGCAACGATCTTCCGAGACGAGAACCACCAAGCTCCTTCTTCTCCAAGCTAGATTCGGCCACCATTAATTCTCCATGAGAAGTAAAGGTCTGGCCACCACCACCAAGCTCCAAGGGATGCTAGAAACGAAGCATTCTTTCTCTCCTTCTTCTCCTAGCTAGAACCGGCCACCATGGACTTCCCTTAAGTTGATGCCGCTGGCCACAAAGGAGGAAGAGAAAAGAAGGAGAAGAGGAGACCCTAGGGCCGGCCACACCAAGGAAGAAAAGAAAGGAAGAAAAGAATAGAGTCGTTAGCCATGAAGGCACCTCTACCCCCTCTTTTATAATCCTCGGTCTTGGCAAATAAGGAAATTTAATTAAAAACAATTTTCCTTTTCATTATTATATGGTCGGCCACTTATTTCCCCAAAACAAGGAGAGTTTTAATTAAAATAAAAATTAAAACTTCCTAATTTGTTTCCGAAAATTTATAAAAAATTTCTCCAATAATTTTTCCCTTCATGGTGGATTATAAAAAGGAAATTTTAGAAATTAAAATCTTTCTTTTAAACATGTGGATGATTTCCAAAAAGGAAAGTTATCTCTAAAAATTAAAATCTCCTTTCAATCTACAAATAAGGAAAGATATCAAATCTTTTTTTAATCTTTTGTAGAAACTAATAAAAGAGAATATTTAATTTTTAAAACTCTCTTTTAAATTATGATCATGGTTAAAAAGGAAAGTTTTCTTAAAATTAAAATCTCCTTTCAATCTACAAATAAGGAAAGATTTCAAATCTTTTCTTAATCTTTTGTAGAAAGCTATAAAAGGAAAGATTTAAATTTTAAACTCTCTTTTAAAAATATGATATCCACATAAGAAATAATTTTAATAAAAATCTTTTTTAATATTCTAGTGGCCGACCACCTAAGCTTGGGACCCAAGCTTTGGCCGGCCACCAACTTGGCTCATCCACTTGGTCTTGGCCAGCCACCAACTTGGGTTCCAAGCTAGCTTGGCCGGCCCCATTAGGATGGGTAAGAAGGTGGGTATGTGGTGGGTATAAATCTCTATATACAAGAGGCTACGATAGGGACCGAGAGGAGGAATTGGTTTTGGTCTCCCGATGAAATTAAGCTTTCCATGTTCGCCCCGAACACACAACTTAACTTCATCAATAATAATTCATACCACTAAAGAATTATTATTGAACTACCGCACTAATCCCAAATTACATTTTGAGCTCCTTCTTATTATGAGTGTGTTAGTCTCCCTGTGTTTAAGATATCGAATGCCCACTAATTAAATGAGTTACTGACAACTCACTTAATTAATATCTTAGTTCCAAGAGTAGTACCACTCAACCTTATCGTCATGTCGGACTAAGTCCACCTGCAGGGTTTAACATGATAATCTTTATGAGCTCCTCTTGGGGACATTATCAACCTAGATCACTAGGACACAGTTTCCTTCTATAATCAACAACACACACTATAAGTGATATCATTTCCCAACTTATCGGGCTTGTTGATTTATCAAACTAAATCTCACCCATTGATAAATTAAAGAAATAAATATCAAAAATATGTGTTTGTTATTATATTAGGATTAAGAGCACACACTTCCATAATAACTGAGGTCTTTGTTCCTTTATTAAGTCAGTATAAAAAGAAACGACCTATAATGGTCCTACTCAATATACTCTAAGTGTACTAGTGTAATTATATAGTTAAGATAAACTAATACCTAATTACACTACGACCATCAAATGGTTTATTCCTTTCCATCTTGGTCGTGAGCTACTGTTTATAATTTATAAAGAACCGATAACACGATCTTCTGTGTGTGACACCACACACTATGATATCTACAATATAAATTAATTGAACATCTACATTTGGTATATATAAATGTAGACACTTGACCAATGTGATTCTTATAAATGTTTATACAAAAGCTAGGCTTTTAGTATACACTCCAACACACTCGACCTTCTTGGTTATGGGATCATCCACCATTTCCTAGACAAAGTCTTTCAAAGAAATTGAATATTTAAACTCCTCACAGTAAACCCTAGGTTTAACTAAAGAGACCTCAATCGAAGTACAAGATCGAAACACAAAATTGAAACACAAAATCGAAACATAAAATTGCTAGTCTCTTGTGTTGGTATTCCAGGATCCATACAAAGAAAAACTAAATTAGTTCGCAGCGGAATAAAGAACTAGTTGTATCTTTCCTTGTAGCTAAAGACCTCTTGATCTTCTGCTGTATTCCTCTCCTCTTCTTAGACGTTGTGTGGGCGATGATCTACCAAGACGAAGACACCCGACCTTCCCCTTCTTTTCCAAGCTTTCGACCACCAAAGAATACAAAGTGAAGAGACCTCCTCCTTCTTCTTCTTCTCCTCCAAGCAACCAACCACCAAGGTAGAGTCTTCTCCAAAGGGGCACTGACCCTAATGAAGAAGAAAGGATGGATGCCGCTAGCCTTTAGGGAAATACGACAATAGAATAAGATAGAAGAAGGGTTGGCCACACAAAAGAATAAAAGAGGAGCCTTAGGTAGTGTTAGTTTTTGGGCACCACCCTCCTCCTCTTTTATAATCTTTGCTAGCGACTAATAAGAAAAATTTTTAATAAAATTTCCTTTTATTTGCTATTGTAGATGGTTACAAAAAAGGAAAGATTTTAATAAAATTAAAATCTCTCTTTTAAACCATTGTAAATAGCCATAAAAGGAAATATTATAACAAAATTTTATTTTAAACAAAATCTTCCTTTTATTCCTATAATGCTTAGTTACAAAAAAGGAAAGATTTTAAAATCTATCTTTTAACCATTGTAGATAACTACAAAAAAGGAAAGATTTTAATAAAATTAAAATCTCTCTTTTAATCCATTGTAGAAAGTTATAAAAGGAAAGATTTTAACAAAATTTTGTTTTTAACAAAACTTCCTTTTCTCTTCTTATATGGTCGGCCCCATGCTTGGGCACCAAGCATGGCTTGGCACCCCACATCTTGGGCACCAAGAGGGCTTGGCCGGCTTCTTGCTTGGGCACCAAGCAAGGATGTGGCCGACCCCTCATTTGGGTAAGAAGCAAAATCAAAACGGGTGGATGCGAGACTTTATAGAGGCTATAGCAGGGACCGAGAGGAGGAATTAGTTTTGGTCTCCCAATGAGCTTGAGCTTCTTGTGTTCGACCTGAACATCCAACTCAAGTTCATCAATAATAACTTATACCACTAAAGAGTTATTATTGAACTACCGCACCAATCCTATATTACATTATGGGCTCCTTCTTATCATGAGTGCACTAATCTCCCCGTGTTTAAGATATCGAATGTCCATTAATTAAATGAGTTACTGACAAGTCACTTAATTAATATCTATAGGATCGAAAAGAATTTAGACATCTCCACAATGGTATCATATTGTCCACTTTGGGTCTAGACCCTCATGGCTTTGCTCTTGGGCTTTCCCCAAAAGACCTCTTGCCAATGGAGATATCTTTCTCTTTATAAACCCATGATCTTTCCCATGTGTTTTCAATGTGGGACTGTGTTTGCAACCTTGCAACATCAACAATCCCCCTCAAACAAAGGACCACAGGCTTCCCATGTCCGATCCTCGACCCACCAGGTCTTCCTGCCCCTCGATCCACCCGACCTACTAGGACTTCCTTGCCTAGCCGCAACTTGGACTTCCTGCCTGGTGTCTGGTCCTCTTGATCCGAACATAGGAGCCCTCACTTTCTTTGTTCGAGGTCAATATTGTACTCACATGGCTCAATCAGACCATAGCTCTTGTGCACAGTCGGTGGTTAAACCTTCTAGCAGTCCGGACTCTAATATCAATTGTAGGATCGAAAAGAATTTAGATATCTCCACAATGGTATGATATTGTCCACTTTGGACTTAGGCCCTCATGGCTTTGCTCTTGGGCTTTCCCCAGAAGGCCTCCTGCCAATGGAGATATCTTTCTCTTTATAAACCCATGATCTTTCCCATGTGTTTTCAATGTGGGACTATGTTTGCAACTTTGCAACACCAACAATATCTAGCTCCAAGAGTAATACCACTCAACTTCATTGTCATGTCAGAGTAAGTCCACCTGCAGGGTTTACATGACAATCCTTATGAGCTCCTCAAGGGGGCATTATCAACCTAGATAACTATGACACAGTTTCCTTCTATAATCAACAACACACCATATAAATAATATTATTTCCCAACTTATCGGGTCTATTAATTTAACGAATAAATCTCACCCATTGATAAATTAAAAAAATAAATACTAAGTATATGTGCTTGTTATTATATCGAGATTAAGAGTACACACATCCATAATAATAGAGGTTATGTTCTTTTATGCAGTCAATAAAAAAAGAACAACCTCAAATAGTCTTGCTTAATACACTCATATTGTACTAGTGTAATTTTATAGTCAATATAAACTAGTACCAAATTATACTACAACCATTCCAATGGTTTACCCCAATCCATCTTGGTTGTGAGCTACTATTTATAATTTATAAGGAACTGATAACATGATCTTCTGTGTGACACCACTCACCAATGTAGGACCGTTGGGTCGGCTAGAAGGGGGGGTTGAATAGCCTTGTAAAACAAAACAACCCTTCTCAAACTCTTAAACTAACACTTGCATAAAATTAACTTAAACAAGAAAAAGCAAGAAAAGGAAGAGGCACCGGATTTGACTTGGTTACAACCGGCGTGGTTGTTAATCCAAGAAAGATGATCGCACTATTAATCTCCTTCAGGCGGAGAAGCCTCTTACAACATTGAAGCTTAGGAAACAGAAGCTAACTATAGAGAGCGTACAATGTTTGAAAGAAATGCTTGAGTTCTGAATTGATGAAAAGCTTCTGGACCAAGGCTATATTTATAGCCTTGGTCGGGGCGCCTGGAAGGGTTCCGGGTGCCCTGGGGGATAAAACTTTATCCCCTAACGTTCAGATCGCGTAAATCGCGATCCTGGTCAAAATCAAGGTCCGGGCGCCCGGAAGGGTTTCGGGCGCCCCAGAGGGCTCCGGGCGCCCCGGAGCCCAAAGTCAACAGGTGTTGACTTTTTCATTCGGGACCTCTTCTCTGGTTCAGTCCCGCCTCGGTCCGGTTCTTCTCCTCCGGATCCGCTCGCTTGGGTGATCTCTGTCATCCGGAAAAGGGCTCACCCGAACCCAACTTCCGGTCTTCTCGAGCGGGCTTCCCTCCGGCTTCTCGTCCCTCGGAATCGCCGCGTGTTTCCTTCTCGTCCGTCGGCGTACTCATCCGGAGTCTTCGTCCCTCGGACACACCGCGTGCCATCCTTCTCGCTAGCTGCGTCTCTTGCTCCCTGAGCAATCTTCCGCTCCGGCTTTCGTCCCTCGGAACCACCGCACGCTTCCTTCTTGTCCACCGGTGTACTCTTCCGCAGCACCTCGTCCCTCGGACTACCGTCCTTCTCGCTAGCTACGTCTTCCGCTCGACTACCTGTGTTCCTAAGCTCCTGCACACTTAGACACAAGGTTAGAACAACACAGGACCTAACTTAACTTGTTGATCACACCAAAACAACATTGGGGTTCCAACAATCTCCTCCTTTTTGGTGTGATCAACCCATGTTAAGCTAGGGTTAAAATAGACATTAAATAAAATTAAGTAAATTACTTAATTTACAATTTAAGCGCAAAAAGATAGAAAAGATAAAATCTATCTACCTCCCCCTAGACTTATACTTTCCCTTCTCCCCCTTTGATCACAAAAAAATGGGGTTCCAAGAAAAATAATCTAAGGGTTAAAGACTTAGAAAAAGTATTTAAAAAAAAAATTCTAAGTTTTTAAGAAATTTAGAAAATTTTTCTAAGTAATTTAAGCTGAGATTTCTAGTTTCAAGAAAAAGTTCTTAGCTTAGGAAAAAATGATTTTTGAGAATATTTCTAAGTATAAAAAGAAAATTTGAAAATATTTCTAAGTATAAAAAATCCTAAGTAAAAAAAAAATTGAAATTAAAAAATCTTAACTGTTGGAGTGTATACTGAAAGCCTAAGCTTTGTAAACATTCATTATGAATAAAGAATCATATTTAGTCAAATTGTCTACATTTAGTTGTAGTTGTTCAATTAATTTATACTGTAGATAACATAGTATGTGGTGCCACATGCAGAAGATGATGTTATCAGTACCTTATAAATTATAAACAGTAGCTCACGACCAAAATGGAAAGGAACAAACCATTAGAAGGTCGTAGTGTAATTAGGTATCAGTTTATCTTGACTGTATAATTATACTAGTACACTTAGAGTGTATTGAGTAGGACCATTTGAGGTCGTTTCTTTTATACTGACTTTATAAAGAAACAAAGACCTCGGTTATTATGGAAGTGTATGCTCTTAATCCTAATATAATAACAAGCACATATTTTTGATATTTATTTCTTTAATTTATCAATGGGTGAGATTTAGTTCGATGAATCAATAAGCCCGATAAGTTGGGAAATGGTATCACTTATAGTGTGTGTTGTTGATTATAGAAGGAAATTGTGTCCTAGAGATACTAGGTTGATAATGTCCTCAAGAGGAGCTCATAAGGATTGTCATGTTAAACCCTGCAGGTGGACTTAGTCCGACATGACGATAAGGTTGAGTGGTACTACTCTTGGACTAAGATATTAATTAAATGAGTTGTCAGTAACTCACTTAATTAGTGAGCATTCGATATCTTAAACACAGGGAGACTAACACACTCATAATAAGAAGGAGCCCAAAAAATGTAATTTGGGATTGGTGCGGTAGTTCAATAATAGTTCTCTAGTGGAATGAATTATTATTGATAAAATTAAATTGTGTGTTCGGGGCGAACACGGGATGCTTAATTTTATCGGGAGACCAAAACCAATTCCTCCTCTCGGTCCCTATCGTAGCCTCTTATTTATAGAGTACTATACCCCACCTATACCCACCTTCTATACCCACCCAAAGGAGGCCGGCCAAGCTAGCTTGGGAACCAAGCTAGGGCCGGCCTAGGTATAAATTGGGGTGGCCGGCCCTAGCTTGAACCCAAGCTAGAGGGGCCGGCCAAATTAAATTAAAAAAAAAAAGAATTTTAATTTTAATTTTTATTACGTGGAAGATATAATTTATTAAAGAGAATTAAAATTAAATTACTCTCTTGTAAAAGATCTACAAAAGATTAAAGAAAGAGATTAGATCTCTTTCCTTATTTGTAGATTGGTGAGATATTTTATTTTCTCTTTAAAAATTATTCACATATTGTAAAATTAAAATTATGGAAATTTCTTTTTATCAACCATGAAGATATTTTGAAGAGAAATTTTAATTTTAAAATTTCCGGAAACAAATTAGGAAGTTTTAATTGTTGATTGAAACTTGTCTAATTTGATTTCATGATGTGTTCGGCCATTAGAATTTAATTGGGGAAATTTTATTTTATTTTTCTCAATTAAATCATGTCAAGGAAATTAAGGAAATTTTATTGTAATTAAATTTTCTAATTTGCCAAGGCCAAGGAATATAAAAGAAGGGGTGGGGGTGCCTTCATGAGAGACAACCTCTATTATTTCTCTCCCTCTTTTGTTCCTTGGTGTGGCCGGCCATCATCATCATCCTCTCCCTCTCTTCCTCTTGTGGTAGCCGAACCTCTCTCTCCCCTTGGAGCTCTTACGGTGGCCGGATACTACTTGGAGAAGAAGAAGAAGAAGGAGAGAAAGCTTGCATCTCTTGGAGCTTGGTTGGTGTTTTGTTCTTCATCCTTGGTAAAGCATCTTTGTGGCCGAACCTAGCTAGGAGGAGAAGAAGGTGGTTGGTGGTTTCTCATCTCGGAAGATCGTTGCCCACACAACGTCCGAGGTTAGAAGAGGAATACGGTAGAAGATCAAGAGGTCTTTCTAGAAGGTATAACTAGTAGTTTTTCCTTTTCCGCATCATGCTAGTTATTTATGGAAATAATACCAAATACAAGAGGCTTACGATTCTAGTATTTTGAATATGTTTTTCGATGTTGTGTTCTTTTGTTTTATTTTTCCTTGTGATTTGATTGTTCTTTTCGGTTAACCTAAAGTTATTTTAGGAAATTAAATATTAGCTTTCTATAAAAGGTTTTGTCTAGTCGGTGGTGGTTGCTCCCATATCCAAGAAGGCCATGTGCCTCGCCACGTCAGTACTGGGAATCAATTATGGAAATTAATATTTAATGGAATTAATAACTTAAGGTGATTTGGGTCGAACGTGTTAAGTTCCGCAGGAGACCCAAGTCAAAACCTAAAAGAACGAATAGATTAAGTTTTGGATCAAACGTGTTAAGTTCCACAGGCGATCCAAAATTTAATTTAAAAGAACACATGGTAGCTAGGAAAAGGTTCAGACCTTTGTACAAAATTTTTGTACAGTGGAACCTCTAGGTTTTCCGAGTAGCAACCAACACTAACTTACATTTTTAAGTATTTTTTTAAATGACTTAGGCAAAAAAAAAAAAAGATTTCTAAATAAGTAAATTTCTAATTTGAAATAAAATATTTTGAATAACCTTTTTCAAGCACTAATTAATTCTTGTATTAATGCATCATTAGTAAGTTAATTAAATATTTATTTTAATATTTTGGCTTCTAGGTCGTAGCGAGGCACTAGGCCTTCTTGGTTATTGGAGCAACAACTACTTCCTTAGACAAAATCTCATAAAGAAATTCTTTGTTTAATTTTCTCACTTAAAGTGCTAAATTTAATTTTAAAATTAATTTAAGCAATACTTCGGAACCCAATATAGGTTTCAGCCTACTGGATTAACCAAAAAATTTTTAGGGACATATTTTCTTGAAATGTTCTTAATTTGTCCCGGGTGATATTTAAAGTACCAATTTAAATTATTAAATCTTCTAAAATTGGTTTTAGATGAACATGCATAGTTTTTCAAGTTATCTACTTGAATTTTCAAATCATCATTTTCAAGTTTCAATTTTTCATTTGTTAGTTTTAATTTATCTAATTCTGCTAAGGGACAAGATTTAGCTAGAATTACTTTCAAATTTTTATTTTCACTTTCTAATTTGTAGCGGTCTTTTGTTAAAAGTTTAACGAACTTAAACATTTTATCGGGAGGAAGAGATCGTACCTAACTTACCTTGTCGATCTCGTTGTCCGTTTCTCCCCCTGAGCTGCTGCTTTCTTCCGACGTGTCTCCCCCTTCATCGATGCTCATTTCGGAAGAGCTTGAATCGCAGTCGTCGTCTTGATGACTCGCCATCAGTGCGAGTTCGGAGAATGCTTCAACTTCCGATTCGGACGATGTATCGTCCCACGTCGCCTTCAGAGCCTTTCGTTTCTGGATAGGCTTCTTACCCTTCTCCTTGTCTTTGTTCTTCAGCTTGGGGCAGTTGTCCTTGATGTGCCCTTCTTCGTTGCAATGGTAGCAGCGGATCATCCTTTTCTTCTTCCCCTGCGGATGGTTAGTAAATCTAGATTTACAAAGTTTCTTGAATCTTCTTACCATCATTACCATTTCCTCGTCGTCGAGAGAGGATTCCGACTCAGGTTCGTCTCTCGAAGCTTTGAGGGTGACGTTGTTCTTGGGCTCCTTCATTCCTGCACATCTTGACTCATGGACTTCAAATGTTGAAAAAAATTCTTCTAATGAAATTTTTTCTAAGTCCTTCGAAATGTAAAAAGCATCTACTAGTGATGCCCATTTTGAATTTCTCATAAATAAATTTAACGCGTACCTGAGCGAATCTCGGTTACTTACCTTTTCTCTGAGATTCGTGAGTCCGGTGATGATTTCTTTTATTCTGTTGTGCAGATGTGCGACTGTCTCGTCTTCCCCAAGTCGCAGGCTGGTGAGCTGATTGCGAAGCAGATCTCGTCTAGCGAGCTTGGCTTCGGACATACCTTCATGCAGCTCGAGGAACTTCTCCCAAAGTTCCTTTGCGGAGTTATATTTACCGATCCTGTTGACTTCTTGAGGCGGAAGAACGCTCAGCAGATGGTATTCTGCTTTACCGTTCACCATGAAGTCGGCCTGCTCCCTTTTTGTCCATTGATTTATTTCCTTGTCCTCTGGAGCTTCAAAGCCAAGTTTCATTGTTAAAATTAATTCAATATCTGTTGTAAAAAATACCTGCATTAGTTTTTTCCAGGTAGCGAAGTCCCCTACGTATTTCGGCGGGTGGATGCTTGGTCCGACCATCTCGTTGCTTCGTTTTACGGTTAGTCCTCCTGAAGCATCTCGGCTCTGATACCACTTGTAAGACCGTTGGGCCGGCTAGAAGGGGGGTTGAATAGCCTTGTAAAACAAAACAACCCTTCTCGAACTCTTAAACTAACACTTGGATAAAATTAACTTAAACAAGAAAAAGCAAGAAAAGGAAGAGGCACTGGATTTGACTTGGTTACAACCAGGGTGGTTGTTAATCCAAGAAAGATGATCGCACTATTAATCTCCTTCAGGCGAAGAAGCCTCTTACAACGTTGAAGCTAAGGAAACAGAAGCTAACTACAGAGAGCGTACAAGTGTTTGAAAGAAATGCTTGAGTTCTGAATTGATGAAAAGCTTTTGGACCAAGGCTATATTTATAGCCTTAGTCGGGGCGCCTGGAAGGGTTCCGGGCGCCCTGGGGGGATAAAACTTTATTCTCCAACGTTCAGATCGTGTAAATCGTGATCCTGGTCAAAATCAAGGTCCGGGCGCCCCGAAGCCCAAAGTCAATAGGTGTTGACTTTTTCGTCCGGGACCTCTTCTCTGGTTCAGTTCCGCCTCGATCCGGTTCTTCTCCTCCGGATCCGCTCACTTGGGTGATCTCTGCCATCCGGAAAAAGGCTCACCTGAACCCAACTTCCGGTCTTCTCGAGCGGACTTCCCTCCGGTTTCTCGTCCCTCGGAATCGCCACGTGTTTCCTTCTCGTCCGTCGGTGTACTCATCCACAGTCTTTGTCCCTCGGACGCACCGTGTGCCTTCCTTCTTGCTAGTTGCGTCTCTTGCTCCCCGAGCAATCTTCCGCTCTGGCTTTCGTCCCTCGGAACCACCGCACGCTTCCTTCTCGTCCACCGGTGTACTCTTCCGCAGCACCTCATCCTTGGATTGCCGTCCTTCTCGCTAGCTGCGTCTTCCACTCGACTACCTGTGTTCCTAAGCTCCTGCATACTTAGACACAAGGTTAGAACAACACAAGACTTAACTTAACTTGTTGATCACACCAAACCAACCTTGGGGTTCCAACAACCATGTTATCTACAATATAAATTAAATGGACAACTACATTTTACTAAATGCATACATTTGACCAATGTGATTCTCCTTTCAAAATAAATGTGCATACAAAAAGCTAGACTTTTAGTATACATCCCAACAATTATAAGCCTTGGGGTCGGTTGACCGGAGCCATCGGATCTAGGTCACGAAAACCCAAGCAGAGATCAGGTCATTGAATTTAAAGCATCAAACATCACATTGCCAACGGATATCCGCCTGTTACGTCAAGCGTGAGGTGACAGCGGACGAGACACATGGCACCTCGCCACGAGCCGCCATTTAATGAGGATAATTAAGGAGGCATGGGATCACACTCAGCCATTATGAGACAGATTTTACATGGTCTCCTAGAAATATGGCTGACGTAAGCCTGTATCGCGCTCGCCCAAGACAACCCAAGAAAAGATTTCACAAGTATAAATGTTCGTTGTGCCGATCTGCTTAAGGGAGAAGACCTACGATCGAATGACAAGCTTCAACAGGATGACTGGCAGAGAGCAGTCACATAGCCAACCGTTACGCCACGTTATCCCGATCAAAAACCAAGGAGTGTCGAAGTCGATCGGGCGGCACACTTCACAGATAAGTTTGGCCAGTAAGTCAGACTTGCAGCCTCCTTCAAATAGACTTGAGGGTGAGGCATGTGATGTAGTGATGATGAGGGGCTCCACCCCGTGGAGGATAGTGGCCACGATGGAGGCCAAAGTCAAGGCGGTCAACACAAAGATAGCATCGACTGGTCGGGCGAGCATGCCTTGACCGGGGGCAAAAGGTCCCGGTCTGATCCCGCCCTCGACACAGGGAGGTCAAATGACCGACGCTTAATAGAGTGTCGGATGTCAGACAGAGGAAGAGACGATGTACAGAAGCTGGGCCGAGCAGCTACCCCGCTCGGCCAGGTAACAAAACTCGACATTAGCAGAGCGAAACTTCGGCCAAGCGGCTACCCTACTCGGCCTAGCAGTAGGTTTTGTCATTAGCAGAGTTCAACTTCGGCCGAGTGGCTACCCCGCTCGGCTTGGCAGCAGGTCTCGGCAGTTGTAGAATGGAACTTTGGTCGAGCGGACACACGCACAGGAGTAGTGAGGTTCTGGCTGACTGGACGGGACACCGGAGTGATAAAATTCCAGCCGAGCAGCCAACCCGCTCAGCCTAGTAGTACACTCCCTCTGATATCCATCGATATCCTTTTGGGAGTTGGTGTCACCGATACCGGGCATGGACAGCCAGAAGATCGTATGGCGAAAACTTTCACTGTTACTTCAGAGATATCCTCGGCCCGTTATGGTACTGTGTCAGGGACACTTTACTGACAAGTCTTTTTAGGAAAAACTTTGGGAAGTATTCTGCCTTGGGGAGCATGCACACACGCTACAAGAACTCTATATAAAGGAAGGTCTAAGCATTGGCGGAGGTACGCAATACGCGATAGACACTATTCTCGCTACTGTTCATTTTGCTCCATCTTCTACTTCATTACTGGTGACTGACTTGAGCGTCGGAGGACCAACAATAGGGACTCCTTCCCTGGCTCAGTACTGACGTAATTTGTGTTGTAGGTTCGAGCGGAGTCTACAAGTGGTCAACAGGAGCGCCACATCCCTAGCTTTCTATCTCATCGACTTTTGGACAAAATCAATGTCCTAAGAGTCTCTTGATCCATTTTTGTTGATTCATATTTGAGATACGTTGAGCCAAGATGAACTTAAGACTCTTATGGTCAGTTCATATTTGAAAGCGTTAGCCAAGAAGATAGGGTCTCCATTTTGTAACGGAAGGTATGATAGCCAACATTTCCTTATCATAAATTGACATCTATTGATGTAGAGGAGATAGTGCTTTGCTAGTAAAAGCTAATGCTCATCCTTCTTGCATAAGTACTGCTCCAATTCCAACTCCGGATGCATCAGCTTCAATGACAAATTGCTTATTGAAATTAGATAGTGCAAGAACTAGTGTTGTCATCATAGCCTCCTTTAAATTCTGAAATGTCTTTTCTGCTTCAGGACACCATCTAAATGCATCTTTCTTTAACAAAGTTGTTAGTGGAGAACTAATCTTTCCATAATTTTTTTACAAATTTACGATAATAACCTGTGAGACCCAAAAAACCACGTAATGCCTTGATATTCTTTGGGGTGGGTCACTCCTTCATAACTAGCACCTTTGAGGGATCAGTAGCTACCCCTTTTTAGCTTACAATATGACCAATGTATTCCACCTTAGTTGTCCCAAAGCTGCACTTAGATCTTTTCACAAAAAGAGAATGATCACACAAAAGAGTAAGTACTTTATAAAGGTGACGCAAAAAAGAATGCTCTTCAAACGATGAACTATAAACAAGGATGTCATCAAAGAAAATCAAAACAAATTTACGGAGATAAGGCCTGAAGATATCGTTAATCAAACTTTGGAATGTAGAAGGTGCATTAGTTAAACTAAAAGGCATGACTAAAAATTCATAATGACCATCATGAGTCCAAAAGGCTATTTTTGGAATGTCTGGCTGATAGATCCTTATCTGATGAAAGCCTGAGCAAAGATCCAACTTTGAGAAGAATGAGGAACCTCTTAATTCATCAAGTAATTCATTAATGATGGGATAGGGTACTTATCTTTCACTGTAATTTTATTAAGTGCTTGGTAATCTACATACATTCGTCAACTTTCATCTTTCTTTCGCACAAGCAGTACTAGAGAAGAATATGGACTTACACTTGGGCGAACGGTATCACCTTGAAGCATCTCTTGTACAATCTTTTCAATTACCTCCTTCTGTATGTAAGAATAGTGATAAGGCCTAACATTTACTAGTACACTCCCCGGTATAAGAGGTATATGATGATCATGTGAACGTGATGAAGGAAGTCCCTTTCACTCAGCAAATATCATAGAAAATTTTAAAAGAAGCCCCTCTAATTCTTGAGGGGTATGTGATGTACCTTTAAGATCCTTTTTGATAGAGAGTTGCATGAGAAAAATGGAGCAATCTTTCTTTAATTACCGCTCTACCTGATAATTACTGATTGATGTGATAGTATTTTGTCTCTTGCCTTTGATGCAAACTTCTTTTCCTTGATCTTGGAAGCGTATTGTTAGTTAAGAGAAATTCCATATTATGTCTCCTAATATTCTCAACCATTGTGCTCCAAGTACAACATCACATCCATCTAGGGGTAGAAGAAAGCGATCTATGATTAATTCATAATTTGGTAAGAAAATTTTAATACTATCGCACTTTCCTGGACTTATAAGTGATCTTTCATCCACCACCTTAACATCAAATGTAGATGCTAGCTCTATTTTTTTGTTAAGCCTTCTTGCCAAGGTTGAGTCTAGAAAATTGTTGATGCTTCCTAAATCTATAAGTATTATTACTGGTTATTTTTTAATGAATCCTTTTACCTTCATTGTTTGAGGAGTTTGTAGTCCTTCTAAGGCATGAATTGATATTGCCATAGAGTCATCTTGTATTTCGTTGATATTATCTTGTATTTCACTTTCATCGAATCATCTTCTTCCTCAGAGTTCTCTATTGGTTCAATCATCAGTATCCTCCTTTGCTTGCATTAATGACCACGATCCACTTTTCATGGCAATGACAGCATAATCCCTTTGTCATTCTTTCCTTGATATCTTCTTTTGTCAATCTGCAGGGTGTTGAATAATGTGATGTGTTTTCACGAATTACCTTGTTATTTCTTCTTCCTTCCTCATTGATCTTCTCTTCTTATAGTCATGCAAAGGATAAGGCAGCTTTCATGGTGCAGGGGCTGATTGATTTTTACTTCTCGTCGTATATAAGTGCCTAGTAATTGTTTTTTGACAAATCACTAGCTCGATTAGAGAATCTCTCGAATCGTCCTTGGTACTCTAGTACGGTTGTAGTCTATCAAATTTTGACCAATTCTCCATTAACATTCTCATAGCCGGAGGGACCAAATTGATTTATGAGTTCTTTTTTGAATTCTCCCCATTTTGGAGGCTCATGGCATGGTTCAAGTCAGTCATACCATTGGATGGCATCGCCTTCGAGGTTTATAGATGCTAGTTCTACTTTTGCATTGTCCGATGTGCTGTGGAAGCGAAAATATTTTTCAACCCTTGAAATACATCTAATCGGATCGTTATTCTCCCAGCGAGGAAATTCCACCTTCATACGTGGAAGGTTGTGCTCTCGATCTTCATTTGAGTTCGCTCTATGGTCATATTGTTGTTGTCGAGACTGCTGATTTATTCCCCTTTTGATTAGTATGCTTGAGCTGAAATCTGCTTTTAAACTATCCTTCAATTATTGTACTATTGTGACTAACGATGCCATAGTTTTTTCGAGTTTATCTATCCTTGTCTCGTGCTTCGCTTCAAATTCTAGAGCCCATTTGGCGTCGGGATGAGATCCTCCGGTCATCATGTCAGAGTGGATTTTCTTCTCTTGAAGTCGGGTTAAGACCATGCACTTGTTGGTGGATGTGGGCTTGGGGTGTTGAAGTTGCTACATGATACTATAGGGAGATGATGAAGTGAATATGCTTTGATACCAAGTTGATAGGAACACGGGGGTCTATCACGTGAAAAAAATCGAAAGAGAAAAATGTAAAGGGGAATAGGGTGATCACTTCGAGGGGGTCGACCTCCAATTATAATAAAATGAAATTGATTAACTAAAAGAAAAATTACTTGTTCTCTAAAATTACATAATATCTCTTTAAATAGAGACCTAAACTACCTTTTCAAAAGAAAATGTCTAAAATAAAAATAAAATAAAAATATATTTTTAAGAAAAAAATATCTTATCAAAACTTATCTTAGAAAAGGGAAAAGTCTAAAACTTATTTTAGAAAAGGAAATAAAGTTAAAGGATTTATTTGAATAGATCCATTAAAGGATCCTATCATAGCAAAGAGAGGCAGCGTTGGTGAGGAGGAGGCAACGAAATGGCTGAAAGTCGAGGCAGTGAGGAGGAGGCGACATGCCTGAAAGTAGAGGCGGCGAAGAGGCCGACAAGTTGAGGTGTGCACGAGAAGGGTTTTGGGAAAGCGATGAAAAAAAATAAGGCAGAAAAAAATTAGTGAAAAAAAATTAAGAGGCGGAAAAAATTAAACTGCTTCTTATAATTCCATTTGCAACATACCGCACGCCATTAATAATAGTCGTTGTTATTAATTATTCATAGTGCATATTAATATGCACGTCATTAATAATAATATTAACAATGTACTTTTAATATTCATCATTAATATCTTTTTTTCTCCAAGTTTATACTATTAACAATGAACATTAACATGCATGCCATTTATAATAGTATTAACGACGTGCTTTTAATATGCACTATTAATAGCACACTGCGAAAAACTATTTTTGTTATAGTGTTCTTAATTTTGGACCATAGGCATGACTGTTTGCCATATCTTTGTGGACCTTCTTAGTGCTAATCAAAGCCTATAGAAGCGTGTTGAGGAACTAGAAGCTTCTTATGCTCTACCAAATCCCGCTTTAGAGGCAGCCCTCTTGAAGAACGCTAAGCTGCTATTGGAAGTTACGACCCAAGCGGAGCTTCTGGTTAAGGTTGTTGCAGTTCTTGAGGAGGAGAAAAAAGGTGCCAACCACAAAGCATCCATGGGGACACTTTAGGCCTATCTCTCCTCAACCGAGCCCAAGCTCTAACTAGAGGAAAAAAGGAAGCAACGTTGACCAATCTAGACAAGAAGATTGTGGAGGCTAAGGCAGCTTCTAATGAATTGAAAGAGAATGAGAGGCCCCATGAAGGCATAGTTGCCAGAAAAGAGACTGAATTAGTGGCTAAGGAGGCAGTGATCTAGGATCAGGAGAGTGGGTTGGAGACTTAAAAAGCTAAGCTGGACGCTTTAAAGGCTGAATTGGAAAGCTATAAGGTCGGTGAGGCCGAACGCTACAAGGCCAAAAGAATAGAATATCTATAGTCGGTGGAATTCAATCATCTCCTAGGAAACCTGTTGGTTGATACTCGGAATATCGTACTGGTTCCCCTGTACAAAAATTTTGTACAAGTCCTGAACCATTCCTAACAACCTATTATGTTCTTTAGAAATTAAATTAGGAATCGCAAGCAGAACTTAACATTATTGATTCCAAATTTACTTATCTGTTCTTAGAGGTTTAGACTTGGATCGCAAACGATACTTAACATTATTGATTCAAATCCACCCATGTTATAAATTCAATTAAATATTAATTTCAGAGATTGGCTTCCAGGTTAAACATGGCGAGGCACTAGGCCTTCTTGGATATAGGAGCAACCACCACTTCCTAGACAAAGTCTTTCAATGAAATTTAATATTTAATTTCCTTATAGTAACTCTAGGTTTAACAAAAAAGAACAATCAAATCACAAGATCGAAAAACAAAGAAATACAAATTCGAAACAAATCTGAAACCTAGAATCACTAGCCTCTTGTGTTTGGTATTTCAAAATTCATACAAAGAAAAACTAGTATGATGCGGAATAGAATTACTAGTTATACTTTTCTTTGTAAGCAACAACCTCTTGATCTTCTATCATATCCCTCTTCTTATCTCGGATGTTGTGTGAGCAACGATCTACCGAGATGAGAACCACCAAGACAACTTCCTTCTTGCAAGTTTCGGCTACCAACCTTCAAGCTCCAAGGGATGCAAGAGCAAAGCCTCCTTTCTCTCCTTCTCCAAGCAAAATCCGGCCACCACAAGAACTCCTAGAGATGATATGGTTCAGCCACAAGAAGAAGAGAGGAGAAGATGATTAGGGCCAACCACACCAAGGAAGAAAAGAGAGAGGAATAATAGATGTTAGGTTATTAGGTGAGGCACCTCTATCCTCTCTTTTATATTCCTTGGTCTTGGCAAATAAGGAAAGTTTTAATAAAAACTTCCTTATTCTCTTTGCCAATAAAAGAAAATTTTAATTAAAATTTCCTTTAATCCTTTATCATGGCCGGCCACATCAATTGCTCCAAATAAGACAAGTTTTAAATACAAAATTTAAACTTCCTTATTTATTTCCAGAAATTTTTAAAATAAAAATTTCTCTATTAATTTTCCCTTCACGGTTGGTTATAATAGGAAATTTTATAAATTAAAATCTCTCTTATTAAAACATGTGGATGATTTTTAAAAAGAAAAGTTTTCTTTAAAATTAAAATCTTCCTCTCAATCTACAAATAAGGAAAGATATCATATCTTTTCTTAATCTTTTGTAGAAACTATAATAGGAAAGATTTAATTTTAAAACTCTCTTTTAAATAATGAAGATGGTTACAAAAAAGGAAAGTTTTATCAAAAAATTAAAATCTTCCTTTTAACTACAAATAAGGAAAGATATCAAACCTTTCACTTAATCTTTTTGTAGAAAGCTATAAAAGGAAAGATTTAAATTTTTAACTCTCTTTTAAAACCATGATATCCACATAAGAAAAGATTTTAAAAATAAAATCCTTTTATTTTATATGACCGGCCACACCAAGCTTGGGCTCCAAGCTATGGCCAGCCACCCTACTTGGCTCAAGCCTTTGGCTTGGCCGGCCCAAGCTTGAGTTTCAAGCTTGCTTGGTCGGCCACCTAAGGGTGGGTAGAAAGTGGGTATTTGGTGGATATAATTCTCTATATATAAGAGGCTATGATAGGGATCGAGAGGAGGAATTGATTTTGGTCTCCCGATGAAATTAAGCTTCCCGTGTTCGCCCCAAACACCCAACCTAATTTCATCAATAATAATTCATACCACTAAAGAATTATTATTGAACTACCGCACCAATTCCAAATTACATTTTGGACTCCTTCTTATCATGTGTGTTAGTCTCCTTGTGTTTAAGATATAGAATGTCCACTAATTAAATGAGTTACTGACAACTCACTTAATTAATATCTAGCTCCAAGAATAGTACCACTCAACCTTATCGTCATGTTGGACTAAGTCCACCTGCAGGGTTTACATGACAATCCTTATGAGTTCCTCTTGGGGGCATCATCAACCTAGATTACTAGGACACAGTTTTCTTCTATAATCAACAACACACACTATAAATAATATCATTTCCCAACTTATCGGGCCTCTTGATTTATCGAACTAAATATCACCCATTGATAAGTCAAAAAAAAATAAATACTAGATATATGTACTTGTTATTATATCAGGATTAAGAGCACACACTTCCACAATAACAAGGGTCTTGTTCTTTTATTCAATTAGTATAAAAAGAACTTACCTTAAATGATCCAGCTCAATACACTCTGAGTATACTAGTGTAATTTTATAGTTAAGATAAACTAATACCAAATTACACTACGACTATTCCAATGGTTTGTTCCTTTCCATCTTAGTCGTGAGCTACTATTTATAATTTATAAGGAATTGATAACATGATCTTCTATGTGTGACACCACACACCATGTTATTTACAATATAAATTAATTGAACAACTACACTTAGCATATAAATGTAGACATTTGACCAATGTGATTCTTTATTTCAAAAATAAATGTTTACAAAAAGCTAGGCTTTTAGTATACACTCTAACAAAACCATACCGTAAAAATATTTTCCTATGGGGTCGAAGGAGTCATAAAGTAATTCCACAAGGTGGGGCACCTGACCGCTGATTTGCTTGAATATTTCATGAGCCTCCAGAAGATTTTTATGAATATCCCTTACGACGCCTTCCCTGACTTTGCTTAAATTGTAATTTTTTTTTTGTTCAGTGGTTTCTTTTATATTGCCTTTGGGCTACTACTCCTCAATGAAGATATGTTTTTCCCATTCTAAACGAGCTAGTTATAATACTTGCTTAAATAACTAGTTAATCTAATCTGGTCATCCATTTAATTTATGCTTGACTGTTAGTAATGCACTCAATCCTTAGCCCGCACACTGAATTTTACTTTGCAAAGATGCTTTCATTTCTATGTTGGATAATTAACAATAGTATAGGGTAAGAGCAACAATACTTGGCGTTGAGCGAGCGGCTGTATTTTGCCGAGCGAGCGCCTATGTTTTGTCTAGTGGGCTACTTTGTTTTGCCGAGCGAGCAGTTGTGTTGCCAACTAGGCGGTTGTGTTTTGCAAAGCGGGCAACTATGTTTTGCCGAGAAAGCAGTTATGTTTTGTTGAACAGGCGACTATGTTTTTGTCAAGCAAGTAACTATGTTTGCTGAGCGAGAAGATGTGTTTTGCGAGAGGCTATGCTTGTTGGGCATGTGGAAACATGTAACTTGCAGTAGATGCAAGAATATAGATTTTCAACCGGAAGGTCATTGGGCATGTGAAAACATGCTTATAACTTGTAGTAGATGTAAGAGTCTGGATTTTCCGACTTGAAGATCATTGGCAAGTGGAAACATGGTTATAACTCGTAGTAGATGTGAGAATCTAGATTTTCATTAGTGAAAAAAGGTTGCACAAGTAATGGAAGTATACAAAAATACCCCTAGATTTGATAGAGCTACAAGTAGTTGGCGCTCCATGGCCAATCTAACTCCTTGTTGTTGCAATCTTAAAAATAATAGGTGTCATATACTAGCTTCTAAATGACTTTATAATGACTCCACTAGGTTCTAGCTTACAAACCTCTCTGACAGGCTTGATTCTCTTCTATACCAAGTCACTAACCTAAAAGGATCATGGGATGACTCTCCAATTATAATTTTGATGCATTCTTTGTCGGTAGTAAGTGAGACGAGTGACCGCTTTCTCTCAGGTTTCGCTGACAAGGTCTAGCTCTAATAACCACCACTCAGAATTGCTATCATATAAAATCCGTCAAACGGACTCCTCACCTATCTCTATAGGAACTACTACTTCCCCTTCATAAACAAGATGAAAGGGAGTCAGTCATCAATATACTTTCACTGGGTGTGGTTCAATAAGTCCATAGGACACTTGCAGCTCATCAACCTAACTATCCCCAACATGATCTAATTTGATTTTGAGTCCTCTAATAATTTCTCGATTAGTAACTTTCGCTTGTCCATTACTTTGAGAGTAAGCTACACATGTGAACGGCTAAAGAATACTGAAACCCTCATACCATTCCCGAATCTTGCTCCCTTGAAACTACCGCCCATTATCTGAAATAAATTTATGAGGAATCCTAAATCTGTGGAGGAAATTTTACCATAAGAACTTGATGACTATTTTTTCTATGATTCATGCCAAAACTTCAACTTTCATCCACTTGTAAAAATAATCTACAACCACGACAGGATTTTTTTTTGAGTTGGAGCAATTAGGAATGAACCCACATGTATCCATGTCCCACTGGTCAAAGGGACAGGAAACTATAAACATTTTCAGATGCTCGATTGGCTGATGAGGAATATGTTGATGCTTTTGATAGTGGAGACAAGTAGCAACAAATTTATCGGAGTCAACTTGTAATAAGCCAAAAATATCCTACCAACAATATTTTCCGAGTGAGTGATCGACCTCCACTATGATTTCCGCAACAGCCCCAATGAATTTCCCGTAGGGCATATTCAATGTCTTCTGGTCCAAGGCATTTGAGCAAGGGGCGATAGAAAACTCTTTTATATAAGAATGAACCGAGTAGCTCTTCTTCTGATTATGTGGGCTTACTCTGGGTCAGTGGGCAGAGTCCCTTGTTGAAGAAATGAAATCAACAGGCTCTGATAGTCGACCTGTGTCTCTATACTTGCTTGCTGGTCTATGTGAGTTATGAGCAAAGTTTGTGCTACTAGAGTGTCTAAAACTCATGTAGTTAATGAGCTTGACATTTTAGTCCACTCATTCACCCTCTGATTGTCTGATCAGGAAATCTTCTATAAGATGACCTCCTAAAAACCAACACTTAATTTCTTGAAGGTTCAAGCATACATCTTCAATTTCTCATTATTGATTTTGAAATTCCCTATAAATTATTGAGTTGCTAATTGAGAATCTGAGTATATGACAACTCAAGATGCTCCTACATGTTTTGCTGCCTGAAGTTCTGCTAGCAAATCTTCATATTCTGTTTTAGTGTTTGTAACCAAGAAGTTTAATGGCATAGAAAGTTGCTATTAGGACCCTTGGCGGACTGCCTTGATCGATCATTTGATCAATTGGACCCTGCCTTGATCGATCGACTGATAGATTGAAATGCATTTTCGTGAACAAAGGCTTGTGGAATCGATTAGCCGATCGATTGAAATACTGATTTTGATTGTATTAGTTTGATTTCAGCCTATTAAGCCATGTTTAGTCATGTTAACCATTCCTAACCCTAAGAAATTCATTTATAAATATTTAAGGATAGTTTTCTTGATGAAAACAAGAATAGATTGGTTAAAGAAGATTAAGTTAGAGTTTATGATAAGGTTTGTAGTTAATATTATTCTTAAACCTCAAAACTTCAAATTTTGGGTTTCCTAAAGATTTAAGAATTTCAAGTCATTGTTGATGCAATGAAAGAAGTTTGGAGCATGTTTTGAGAGGGAGCTACTCCTTAAAGATATGGTTTTGATTTTATTCCAAAACAATGAAACAATGGAAGGTTGGAAAGTTTTATTGCGATGAATGCTCAAGGTTGAGCATTGGAAAATAATGAAAGATTGGATATCTTCATTATGGAGTGTGAATGCTCTAAGATGAGTATTGTATTTCGGGTTAATGCTCAAGGGTAAGTATTGGAGATAATGAAGGATATGAGACCTTCATTGTGATGTTGTGAATAACAAATAAGGTTGTGAACAACATGTGGATAACTCTTTAAGGTGAGAGTTTTGATGTGTACCAAAGAGGAAAAAATGTAGGGTTTAAGTTAGAAAACTTTTATTGGGAGATTGTCCTCTTGTTAAGGGGGAGAATGAAGGAAACCCTCATTTATATTTTAGCATAAAGAAAAGTTGAAGCTATAGGATTAACCTAACTTAAACATATTGTCAAATATCAAAAAGGGGAGATTGTTGGTGCAATTTTCCTTGGGTCAAGTTTGGCCAGGTTGACTAAGCTTGAATTGGCTCAAGTTTGAGTCTTAATGTTTGAGTTTTGATATTTGACAATATATGAAGATTGCAGGTGTAATTGTCCATATAGGAGACCGACGATCAAAGGTTGACCGGAAGAGGCAAGTAGGTTAAGGTTGACTGGATATTTGATTAGAAAGTCCTAACTATTAGGACCCTTGGTGGCCGGCTAGAAGGGGGGTGGGGTGAATAGCCCTTGCACAAATCAAGCAAACAAAAAAACCTTTCTCAGATTTACAGCTTTATAAATCAAACACTTGCATATAAGAAATACAAAAAGACTAAAAGATAGAGGCACACGAGTTTACTTGGTTACAACCGGGGAGGTTGTTAATCCAAGGAAGTAAAACACACTAGTTTCTTCTTCAGGCAGAGAAGCCTCTTTACAGCAATGAAAATACAGAAACGATGAAGCTAAATAGAAATGAAAGTGTATACAAGTGTTGCTTGAGTATTTCTTGTTCTTCTTAGCTTCTAAAAGCAGGGTTGCTTATATAGCACTACTCGGGGCGCTTGGAAGGGTTCCAGGTGCCTGAAATGGGATAAAAATCTATCCCCAATGCAATGTTCAAATGCCATGTTGATCTGGATAAAAATCGAGTTCCGGGTGTCTGGAATGGTTCTGGGTGCCCCGACCTACTCCGAGCGCCCCCACCTGCTCCGGGCGCCCCGGACTGATCTGAGCGCCCAGACCTGGTCCGAGCGCTCCAAACTGGACCAGGCACCCCAGGCATCAGAAGTTAGCCTTTTGCTGACTTTTGGTCTGGTGCCTCCTTCTTCAGTTTCACTCGCCTCGGTTCGGGTCTTCCACACCGGCTCCGCTTGCTTGGGTGATTTCGGCCATCTAGAATGGGGCTCACCCAAACCCAACTTCCGGCCTTCTCGAGCAAACTTCCGCTCCGGCTTCTCATCTGCCAGTGTACTCTTCCATAGCTTTTCATCCCTCGGATAGCTGCGTCTTTTGATCCTCGAGCAATCTTTTGCTCCGGCTTCTCATCCCTCGGAAACTTTGCATGCTCCCTTCTCGTCTATCGGTGTACTCTTCCGCAACACCACATCCCTCAAATGCACTGAGCCCGTCGGCTCTCTCCCGTGTCGTCCTTCTCACTATCTACGTCTTCACTCGACTTCCTGTGCTCCTAAGTTCCTGTACACTTATACACAGAGTTAAATATAACTCGACCTAGCCTAACTTGTTTGATCACATTAAAACTACTTTGAGGTACCAATAATGCGTCTCGACTTGCTCCGGGTGCCCTGACCTGCTCCGAGTACCTCGGACTAATCTGAGCGCCCCGACCTGGTCCGGACACTTCGGGCATCAGAAGTCAGCCTTTTGCTGACTTTTGGTCTGGTGCCTTCTTCTTCAGATTCGCTTGTCTCGGTCTGGGTCTTCTGCTCCGGCTTCACTCGCTTGAGTGATTTTGGCCATCCAGAATGAGGCTCACCCAAATCTAACTTTCGGCCTTCTTAAGCAAACTTCCGCTCTGACTTCTCGTCCCTTAAAATCGTTGCTTGCTTCCTTCTCGTCTGCCAGCGTACTCTTCCAAAGCTTTTCATCCCTCGAATAGCAACGTCTTTTGCTCCTCGAGTAATCTTTTGCTCTAACTTCTCATCCCTCAAAAACACCGCACGCTCCCTTCTCGTACGTCGGTGTACTCTTCCACAACACCTCGTCCCTCAGACGCACCGAGCTCGTCGGCTCTCTCCTGTGTCGTCCTTCTCGCTAGCTACGTCTTCGCTCGACTTCCTGTGCTCCTAAGTTCCTACACACTTAGACACAAGGTTAAACACAACAAGACATAACCTAATTTGTTTGATCACATCAAAACTATCTTGGGGTACCAACAATCTCTCCCTTTTTTATGTGAGCGATCCAAGTTAAGTTAAGGTAAACCAACATAAAGTAAAAGTAATAAATTTGTAATTAAAGTGGAAACTACCTCCCCCTAGACTTAATCTTCCCTTCTCCTCCTTTGATCACATAAAAAAGTGAGGTACTTCAAAAGTCTAAGGGTAACTTGTCAAGAATTTTAAGTCGTTTAACAAATAAAATTCTGAATTTATAAGGTCAAAATGACTTAAAAAATTTGGTGAATCTTAAACACAAGTCTAAGAGAAAAAAAAATCAAAATTGAAAGCCTTAAAATAATTTTGAAAATCTTGAAATATTTTCTTAAAAATATATAGAGCATGCATGTTGATAAAAGAAAATTCATTTTCAAGATTTATAATTTAAAAATTCTAAAAAAAAATTATATTTAGATAAGTAGCCCAAAAACTTTTTAGAAAAGTTTTCTTAGTTAACAGGGATAACTCTTGTGAAATAATTAAAAAATTTTGAATAACAAAATTCAAATGTTACAAAAAAAAAAATTAAGATTTTTCTATAGATAAATATTTAATTCCTCTTTCTCAAAAAAATTGGGATCAAATTAATTTCGAACAATAATTAAACTCAAAAGGGATTTTGTAGTTAAAAATAAATTCAATTGTAAAAAAATTAATACAAGCATGAACTTGGAATCCAAAATAGATTCTTTTCTACCGGATTAACAAGAAAATTTTCAGGTCTTTGATAATTTTCTAATTTACCCATTGTGATATTTAAATGTCCATTTTAGTCTATAATAATTTCTAAAATTCGAAGAAGATAATTTTGAACATGTAGAAATTTTTAAAGTTTGTATATGTTCCTTTAATATTTCATTTTCTATTTTTAATTTTTCAAAATCATCTAATCTACAAGCTGTTGTTAGAATTTTCTTTTAACTCATTATTCTCTATTAATAATTTTCTATTTTCTGTTTCTGATTTATAAGAATCTTTCAATAATATTTTTATCAAATTAAACAATTGGTCAAGAGGTAGAGATCGTACCTGACTTACCTTGTCAACTTCTGATGCTCCCCTTGTAGAGCTTCTTTCCTCCGATGTTGCTCCCCCTTCATTGATGCTCTTAATGCTCATTTCTAAAGAACTTTTTTTATCTTCAAGTAGGTACTCGCTATGAGAGAAATTTCGACAATTTCCTCATTTTCTGCTTCTGATAATGACTCGAAGTTCATCGAGGAGTTGGATTCGTCTACTTTTAGTTCTTCGTAGAGCTTTAAGAATTTTTCCCAAAGTTCTTTTACATTCTTGTAATTGTCGATTCTGTCGACATCCTGGGCAGACAGAATGCTCAGAAGGTTGAACTCAGCCTTACCGTTAGCCATGAAGTCGTTGCGTTGCTTTTCAGTCCATCGATGCTTCTCAATTTCTTTTTCTTCTTTGCTTTTGGGTATATCAAAATCATACTTAATTGTTAGTGAAATATTAAAATCAGTTTTAAAATATACCTCTATCCAACGTTTCCAAAAAGCGAACTCCCCCTTAAATACTGGTGGGTAGATGTTAACTCCGGTCATCGATTCGGTGCTTCGATCAATGGTTAGTCCTCCTGAAGCTGTTAGGCTCTGATGCCATTTGTTAGGACCCTTGGCGGTCGGCTAGAGGGGGGGAGGTGAATAGCCCCTGCATAAATCAAGCAAATAAAAAAAACTTTCTCGGATTTACAGTTTTATAAACAAACACTTGCATATAAGAAATAAAAAAAGACTAAAAGACAAAGGCACACGGGTTTACTTGGTTACAACGCGGGAGGTTGTTAATCTTAGGAAGTAAAGTGCACTAATTTCTCCTTCAAGCAGAGAAGCATCTTTATAGCAATGAAAGTACAGAAACGATGAAGCTAAACATAAATGAAAGCGTCTATAAGTGTTGCTTGAGTATTTCTTGTTCTTCTTAGCTTCTGGAAGCAAGGCTACTTATATAGCCCTACTTGGGGTGCCTAGAACCCTTCTAGGTGTCGAGAATGGGATAGAAATCTACCCTCAATGCAATGTTCAAATGCCACATTGATCTGGATAAAAATCGACTTTCGGGCGCTCGGAATGGTTTTCGGCGCCTAGAACGGTTCCGAGCGCCCTGGACTGGTCCGAGCGCCCCGACCTGCTCCCGGCGCCCAGGACCCGCCCGAGCACCCCGAACTGATCCAGGCACCCCGGGCATCAGAAGTCAACCTTTTGCTGACTTTTAGTCCGGTGCCTCCTTCCTTGGTTCCGATCGCCTCGATTCGGGTCTTCCGCTTCGGCTCCGCTCGCTTGGGTGATTTCAGCCATCCAGAATGGGGCTCACCTGAACCCAACTTCTAGCCTTCTTGAGCAAACTTTTGCTCTGGCTTCTCATCCCTCGAAATCACTACTTCCTTCCTTCGCGTCCGCCGGCGTACTCTTCCACAGCTTTTCGTCCCTCGGACAGCTACGTCTTTTGCTCCTGGAGCAATCTTATGCTCTGACTTCTCGTCCCTTGGAAACATTGCACGCTCCCTTCTCGTCCATCGGTGTACTCTTCCGCAACACTTCATCCCTTAGACGCACCGAGCCGGTCAACTCTCTCTCGTGTCGTCCTTCTCGCTAGCTGCGACTTCGCTCAACTTCCTGTGCTCCTAAGTTCCTACACACTTAGACACAGGGTTAAACACAACAGGACCTAACCTAATTTGTTTGAGCATATCAAAACTACCTTGGGGTACAAAAACTAACTGGAGGGTAGACAAGGGCAAGTCCAACAAGAAGGTTGGCAGAAGAGAAAAATTCAAGTAGGTCAGTGTTGACTGGACGCTTGGTGTAGAAAGTCCTGGTGAATGAAGTTAGATAAATTGGAAAGTCCTAGTGATTGAAGCTAAGTATATGAGAAAAGTCCTAGTAAGTGAAGCTAGGCAGATAGAAATTATGGTGAGTGAAGCCAAGTGAAAAACCTTTGTGAGTGAAGCTAGGTAGTAAGAAAGTCCTGGTGAGTAAAGTCAGGCAGTTGGGAAGTCTTAGTGAATCTAGGCAATGGAAATTCTGGTGAGTGAGGTTCTAGTGAGTGAAGATAGGCAGTTAGGAAGTCCTGGTAAGTGAAGCTAAATAGTAGAAATCCAAGTGAGTCAAAGTTGAACGGACATCTAGTGAGTGGAAGTACAAATGGGTCATGGATGACTGGGCACTTCGCACGAAACAGTAAGTCCAAGTGGGTCAATATTGACTGGACACTTGATACTAGGAAAAAAGTCCAAGTGGGTCAAGGTTGACTTGACACTTGGTGCGAAAAGAAAAGTCCAAGTGGCTTAAAGGGTTGATCAGACACTTGGTGATGAAGTCCCAACAGGTCACGGTTGACCAGATATTAGGTATGGGAACCCTAGACTTGATCTGAGCAAGTTAAGATTGGTTAATTGATCGGTTGATCGATCAAACCAGGTTGATCGATTAGGATCGATTGGGAGAGTGTTGCATGCAAAGGCAGCCTAACTGTTGATCAATTGGGGGAATCGTGAGAGCACAATGTGCTCCCCAATTGATCAGTCGATTGATTGAGCTACTCCAATCGATCAACACATCGATTGGAGTTGGTTTTCTCGTGAAGACGCGAGGGAGCCGGAATCGATTGGTCAATCCATTCCTGGTCTTCTGCGAGAGCACAGAGGCATTCTGAATTGATCAGTTGATCGATTGAAGTCTCCCTAATTGATTGGTCAATCAATTGAAATATGACCATTCTACAGGTTGCCAGCTTTAGACTGCTGTGTTCGCTAGGATCTGATGTGGCAATCAATTGGGAGTAGGCTTAATTGATTGGGGGCCCTAAAATCGCAGATATATCTTCTCCACAACTACTCACCGAGCTCATAGATCTTCAACTCTAATTCTTGAAAGCTTAGAGTTGAAGTGTTGCTGCACTTCCAAACTTACAAGAGGCATTCACCAACAACAAGAGATCGAGCAAGAAGAGATTTTGAGTTGTATTCTTAAATTTATTTCTTGTTTAGAGTTGTATTTTTGTTCTTGTGTTGTTCAAGATTTTTCCACCTCCGGATTATTCTTAGAAGGAGTGTTTTTGATAGTGAAGAGTGTGCTTATGTGTGGAACGTTGGGTTAGTCATCTCATCTTGAGGTGGATATCAAGTAAATTATAATTGTTAGCATTGAGAGCTTACTTTGAGTTTATTCACTACAAAATCAACATTGATGAAGTAAGCGAGCGAGCAAGATGAGTTATTCACCCCTGCTCCGGCTCTAGGTGTCCCAACAGCTTAGTCACTAGATATCTAAGGAAGCGGTCACTCCTGGCTCCAAATAAGTATTTGTCAGGATTTAGTTTGAACTTATACTTCCTCAAAGTATTGTAAGTTTCTTCAATGTCAGGGATCAAGTCCGTCGATCGGGTGGACTTGATCAGGATATTATCACCATAAACTTTGATGTTTCTTCTGATCTACTACTAAATATTTTGTCCATGAGTCATCGATAGGTTGCTCCTGCATTCTTTAATCCAAACATAACGTTATAACAAAAAGTCCCATCGGAGATGATGAGTTAACATTTTCTTAATATTCAGGGGTGAGAGGAATTTGATGATGGCCTTGATAATCCAGCATACAGATCAACTCTCTTCCGGAAGTGGAGTCCACCAATTGGTCGATGCTGGGAAGAAGATAGCAAATTTTTTGGGCATGTCCTGTTAAGATCTTGGAAGTCAACACAAACTCACCATTATCTCCAGGCTTGGGCACTAATACAATATTTGCCAGCCATATAGGGAATTGCACCTCCCGAATATGTTATGCTTTTAGTAACTTGCTAATTTCTACTCGGATGATCTTGTTTGGTCGACACTAAAATCTCTCTTCCTCTATTTGACTGACTAGACTTTAGGGAGGATGTGGAGATGATGCCCTATCACCACGGGGGGCACACACATGATCACTTAGGGTGATAATGAGAAAACATCCTTGTTGCATGATAGACATTCAATCAGCTCCTTCTTGAGCTTTGGAGGGAGGTCCACTTCAATCTTCATGGATTTTTTTGATTGATCGAGGTGAATTTGTATTTCTTGTTTCTTAATCACTTGGGAGATAGGTGCTTCTTGAATGACTTGCACATCCACCGATTGAGTTTTGTGAGTTTTGCGCGACTCCGTTTTGATAATCTCTACATAAATTTTTTAGCCACTAGTTGGTTTTCTTTCACCTCGTCAACTTGATCATTTATTGGGAACTTAATTTTTGATAGTAAGTGGAGACGACTACTCGAAATTCATATAGAGTAGGTCTTCCCATAATAACATTATTGACAGAGGGAGCATCAACCACTATGAAGGTAGTTCTCTAAGTTCTCATCAAGGCTTCTTCCCCTAAAAAGATGACTAGTTGGATTTATCTAAGCGGTTGGACCTCATATCCTGTGAATCTGAACAGAGCTGTGGCAATGGGTTGGAGCTCTTCTTAGTTGATTTACAACTAATCAAATACCCTTTTGAAATGATGTTGACAAAACTTTCAATATCCACAAAAGTTCTAAACACATTATAATTGGCAGACATCGTTGTGAGGGGCTTCCACACCTTCAAGATCTTGAGGTCTGAAGTCAATCTGAGGTCCTTTTGCTTGGTTTTGACTGGAGCCGACTTCATGAATTTCTAGTCGACAACCACAAGACTTTCCCACTCCATGAGAATCCTCATTGATATGACTTGTAGAGATCATGCTCACATTTCCCATAGCCACATTTTGCTTATTCTCTTCTTGTTGGGTCCGAGAGGGTTAGATGCCCCCATTAGGAGGAGAGTAAGCTTAGTTGTTTTGCTACCGAGGGGTCTCAATCTACCAACCAGTCGTGAAGGGAGCTGACACTAAAGATTCTCTCGACCGTTGGGCGATTCTAAGAGGTGGTTGATCTCAAGATTGTCAGGCAACATCTTAGCGAACCGCTTGGGCATATTGATAATAATCTTGAGTGTTATGAGCTTTAGATTTGTGATAAGTGTAAAAAATGGGTATCCAACATCGAGGCTCGACAAATGTGGTTCGAGCGACATCAACATGATGAACCACTCTTTCATGGGCCCGAGGAGGAGGATGCGCTCGCTGTTCTTTGCAACGTAGAGGAAGGGGAGGCGCCTTATGTTCTACTGGGGAGGAGAGAATTGTAACAACAATATTCTTTTTTCGAGTTACTTGGGCTTCTTCAACATTAACATACTTGATCAATCAACCCAATAGACTATCAAAATCTTTGGGGGAGGGTCTTTTCACTAAGGAATAGAAAAAGTCGCTATCTATGAGCCCTTGGAAAAAGATACTCTCCAATACCTTAGAGCCATGGTGACATGATTGAATCCATACTTCAATGACTTTTTCACTCCCTGCTTGAGGGTGAACAGGTTCAAGGTGATATTTGTTGGTTGCTACTAGGAATATCATAATGATTCCCCTGTACAAAAATTTTGTACAAGTCCTGAACCATTCCTAACAACCTATTATGTTCTTTAGAAATTAAATTTGGAATCGTAAACGGAACTTAACATTATTGATTCCAAATTCAACTTATCTGCTCTTAGTGGTTTGGACTTAGATCGCAAACGATGCTTAACATTATTGATCCAAATCCACCTATGTTACAAATTCAATTAAATATTAATTTCAGAGATTGACTTCCAGGTTAAACATGGTGAGGCACTAGGCTTTCTTGGGTATGGGAGCATCCACCACTTCCTAGACAAAGTCTTTCAACGAAATTTAATATTTAATTTTCTTATAGTAACCCTAGGCTTAACCAAAAAGAACAATCGAATCACAAGTTTGAAAAACAAAAGAAACACAAAATCGAAAATATAAATTCGATTACCTAGATTCATTAGCCTCTTGTGTTTGGTATTCCAAGATCTAAATAAAAGGATGAACTAGTTATGATGCGGAATCTAATAACTAGTTATACCTTTTATAGCTTATAGACCTCATGATCTTCTATCGTATTCCTCTTCTTATCTCGGACGTCATGTGGGCGACGATCTACCGAGATGAGAATCCACCCAAGCTTCCTTCTTCTCCAAGTAAGTTTCGGCCACCACAAGAACTCTAAGAGAAGATGAGGTTCGACCACCACCACCAAACTCCAAGGGATGCTAGAAACAAAGCCTCCTATCTCTCCTTCTTCCTCTAACAAGATGAGATGAGATGCTTGAGATGAGATAAGATGCCGCCGACCACCAAGGAAGAAGAATAGGAGAAGATGAAGGATGAGAAGGTCGGCCACACCACCAAGGAATATAAGAGAGGAATACTAGATTATGTGTTATATGGTGAGGCACCTCTACCCTCTCTTTTATATTCCTTGGTCTTGGCAAATAAGGAAAGTTTTATAAATAAAATTTCCTTATATTCCTTGTCAATGTTTAAGAAGGAAAATTTAATTAAAATTTCCTTATCAAACTTCTAATGGTTGACCCATACAATCTCCTCCAAACAAGGAAAGTTTTAAACTTCCTAATTTGTTTTTGAAAATTTTTAATAAAAATTTCTCTTTTAAAAAATTCCCTTCATGATTGGTCATAAAAGGAAAATTTTATAAATTAAAATCTCTCTATTAAAACATGTGGATGATTTACAAAAAGGAAAGTTTTCTCTAAAATTAAAATCTTCCTTTCAATCTATAAATAAGGAAAGATATCAAATTTTTTCTTAATCTTTTGTAGAAACTATAAAAGGAAAATTTTAAATTTTAAAACTCTCTTTTAAATCATGAGGATGGTTACAAAAAAGGAAAGTTTTATCAAAAATTAAAATCTTTCTTTTAACTACAAATAAGGAAAGATATCAAACCTTTCTCTTAATCTTTTATAGAAAATTATAAAAGAAAAATTTTAAATTTTAAACTCTCTTTTAAAACCATGGCTTCCACATAAGAAAGATTTTAAAAATTAAAATCCTTTAATTGTGTTGTGGCCGGCCACCTAAGCTTGGGTTCAAGCTAGGGCTGACCACCTCTTGAAACCAACTCACCTTAGTTTGGCCGGCCCTAGCTTGGGCTCCAAGCTAGGCTTGGCCGACCACCTTAAGGTGGGTAAGAAGGTGGGTATAACACTTTATAAATAAGAGGCTACAACAGGGACCGAGAGAAGGAATTTGTTTTAGTCTCCCGATGAACTTGAGCTTCCCGTGTTCGCTCCAAACACCCAACTCGAGTTCATCAATAATATTTCATTTTACTAAAGAGTTATTATTGAACTACCACACCAATCCCATATTACTATATGGGCTCCTCTTTATCATTAGTGTGTTAATCTCCCTGTGTTTAAGATATCGAATGTCCACTAATTAAATGAGTTACTGACAACTCACTTAATTAATATCTAACTCCAAGAGTAGTACCACTCAACCTTATCATCATGTCGAACTAAGTCCACCTGCAGGGTTTACATGACAATCCTTATGAGCTCCTCTTAGGGGCATTATCAACATAGATTATTAGGACACAGTTTCCTTCTATAATCAACAACGCACACTATAAATAATATCATTTCCCAACTTATCGGGTCTCTTGATTTATCGAACTAAATCTCACCCATTGATAAGTCAAATAAATAAATACTAGATATATATGCTTGTTATTATATCAGGATTAAGAGTGCACACTTCCATAATAACAAAGGTTTTGTTCTTTTATTCAGTCAGTATAAAAAGAACTTATCTTAAATGGTCCTTCTCAATACACTTAGAGTATACTAATGTAATTTTATAGTTAAGATAAACTAATACCAAATTACACTACGACTATTCCAATGGTTTGTTCCTTTCCATCTTAGTCGTGAGCTACTGTTTATAATTTATAAGGAATTGATAACATGATCTTCCGTGTGTAACACCACACACTATGTTATCTACAATATAAATTAATTGAACAACTACACAGCTTATAAATGTAGATATTTGGCCAATATGATTCTTATTTCTAAGTAAATGTTTATACAAAAAGCTAGACTTTTAGTATACATTCTAATAATATTGTGATATCTTAGACTGCTTGTAAAATGATGAAGAAATACTGTTTTGAAATCTTTGAAGCATGAAAAAGAATCCAAAGGAAGCCAATCGAACCACCTATATGTCAAGCTTGAGAATGTTGTAAGAAATACTCTATACTTTACAACATTAGTATATTGATATAGTAGGATGACGTTTTTGAATTTACAAAGGTGGTCATCGGGTTAATCGTGCCTCCATATTCCCCGACCCGTGGGGTCGAAATTGACGGGGGCAATGGGTCTTCTAGAACACCCTGAGAGATCGGAGTAATGGGTCGATCGGGTGAATGGTTGACAATAGGAGCTTTGCCTCGCTTTGGGTCAAGGGTCGCGGGGGGGTGGTCCCTGAGACAGTTCAAATCTCTCTAAGTCCGCCCCGAGTGTCTAGATCAAAGCATCGAGGAATTCAGTCGATGGAGCCGGCTTGGATCTTCGATCAGTAGCTTGTGCCCCTTTAGCGAATACTCAGGTGCCTTCAAAGGGGAGGGATTGATCGTTTGTTATTTTTGTGCAAGTACTTACGCCTTCATCGTCACCGGCAAGTCAAGGTCTTCTTGTGACAAGGTGACTGTCATGAATCTTCTGGTGTCGTCCATTTTCACATTCAGATCAAGTGTATCTTCTCACAGATAATGTCAAATTTGATTCCATCTAAAATCCGTGAAGTAAGACCATCGACGAGTTGGCTAGAGTTTTGACGAGAAGAAGAAGACCTCACGGAGATGGGGATTGCAGAGAACACAAAAAGGGGGAGGAAGAAGAAACGTCAGCAAGCAGTTAGGGGGAGTCTCTGTGACAATCACTCTGACGCTCAAGTTAGTGAGGTGGAGGGAAAATGTAAGAAGAATAGTGGAAGCTAATAGATTTTTCACGATGAAAAAGCATATCTACGCTTGTGGGGGATGAGACATTTTTATAACACTTTGTAATTCCGATATTAAATAAATGTCATGATTCGATGTCATATCAAAGGAAAAATATCTTATCAGTGTATTTTTATAATATTGAGCAATAACATCGCCCCTATATTACGAGTATTCCATATCTATAATAATATATTATCCCACATACTTCCGACAACACCATGTGGAGCACTAATTGCACCATTGAGTCATAATCTATCAGGTCCATTGGGTTCTTTGGGGCTTGACCCAATTAAGGGAACAATGGATAAGTAAAGGAGTTCAATTTTGACTAATGAGCTAGCAGACTTAGAGTATAATTTGTTCATTTTATAAGGAGTCGATGGTATCCTAAGAGAGGGGGTCTTTGTTTAGGAGTTATCTGAAGGGAGCAAAGTCCAGTGACTCAGGTGATCCGATTGGACTCTTTTAAGGGAATAGGATCTAATGACTCGGACAATCTGATCAGGAGTCGAAGAATCGATCAGGAGTCTTCGAAGAGGCTTGCTGACTCAGGGATCTGATCTAGAATAGGGATGCAAACGAATTGAGCCGGCTCGTGAGTTTTTTGAGCCGGCTCGCGAGTTTTTTGAGCCGGCTCGAAAAATATTCGATTCGTATTCGAATTTATCGAATTCGAGCCGAACTCGAACATGTTCAAACTTTTTTTCGAACTGAACTCGAGCCTAAATTATATTGTATGAGCCGCTCGCGAACCTTAATATTTATTAATATAAGTTGAATATATATTAAATAAATAAATTTCGAATCTTTCGAACCTATTTTCGAACAAAAATTCGAATAGTTCACGAACATGTTCGAATATTTCGAGCCGCACTCGAACCCGAGCCCTAATTCGAACAAAACTCGAACCAAACATTTTGAATTTTTCAAATTTCGAATTGAACTCAAACTCGAATATACCTATTTCGAACCGAATTCGAGCTTTAAATTTTTCTACTTATTCGACTCAATCCGATTCGTTTACCTCCTCGAAAGACCCGAGCATAAGTCGACCTGGTGCCTTTCACGGACTTTGACCGCCACAGCTGGAGACGCTCGACCGTTTTTATCCTACGTGGGCCCCCTAAATTCGCCGTATCGCCCATCGATCCCTGCCCAGAAAGGCAAGCAAGTCAATTGAAAACAGAGTAGGATGGGTGCTCGGACAGAATAAGCATCTTCTTCTCTTTTTAATCTCACATGTTTTGAGTAAAAAACAAACAAAAAAGAGAGAAACAAGATCGATCTCTCGTAATACAATTTAGTGCAAAAAAAAACTGTTTTCCCTTGGGCAGTGCCGGCTGAGTTGGCGTGGCGTGGCAGGCCGTCGCTTGCATCCCATGCGTAAGCTGGTTCGTTCATCAGAGACCATCGTTAACATGCGTCAGAATCCGAGGAGGATGTAGTAAACGAGAGTGATGGGGAGAGCGATGAGCATCCCGAATATAACCCTGCACGTTTCGTGATATGTAAAAGAGAGAATTTTAGCTGTTTGCTTGCTTTCTGGAAGGGGAAGAAGGGCAATTGATTGATCTGCTGCTCACGCTGTGCTTAGGATGGCAGGGTGGACGTTGTACTCCTTGGCGAACACGAAGGGCACGATGCCCTGCGGGAGAGCCGCCTAACGCAGACAAAACATCGCATGTGATGTGAGCAAGGCTCTTGGGGTTCGGTCGATCGATCGACAGTATGTGAGCGTACCTGAACGATCGCCACGTGGAGGAGGGTCCCACGCAGGCCGACGGCGACCGAGGCGGCGGCCATCACCGCCGGCCCGACCAGGAACCGGACCGCCATCGCAAAGGAGGCCACCGTGTTGCCGCACGCGATGATCCTCGGCTGCAGCGCCATGAACAGCCCTGCAGGAGTTTGATCCCGGTTTGTTCTAAGAAGTAGGATCGGTCAGATGTTGCTCGAGTTGAGGAAGGAGATGGACTTGCCTAAGCTGAACATGGCCATTCCGAGGCCGGCGTCGGAGAGAATGGAGATGGAGTTCTCTACTATCGTCGGCATCGCGACGTGCCACCGGAAGGCGACGAGGGACCAGGTGAGGCCGATGAGGCTGGAGTAGGTGTTAGGGTTGCGTATCAGCTTCCGCCACACCATGATCAAGATCAGACGGGTCATGACGCTCGCGGGGGGCATTCGAAGGTCCGGTCTCATCCCATCCGACGGCCCTCCCGCACCTCCCCTGTCCCCGCCGCTCGCCTCGTCTGCTCCCTTTCCGCCGCCGAAGCTCAACTCCTCCGCCCGGTATTCCTCAGCCTCTACATAAACCACGACCATTTAAATAAGGGCGAGGGTTAGTTTGATTGAATCGAGGATATTAGTCAATTAATTAACCTTTGGCGGTGGGGAGCTCTGCCGGGACGAGCATTCGGATCTCCTTCGCGCCATGGTCGAGGTCAGGATCGCGGCCGGCGAAGGAGGGGAGGGCGGCCACTTCCGACACCGGCGACGCGCTTGAGCTCCACACGAACATGTGCAGCTCCTTGGTGTCCGCCGTCCCCGCTCGGTTCGGATGCGGGTGGGGTTTCTTCGCCGCGCCAGCGACGGAGATTTCCGGCTGCGGCGGGTGATGGTGGTGGTCGTCGAAGTTGGAGGGGCGCGGGGTGGGACCGCGGGAAGATTGGAGGGAGTGGAAGTCGGCGGCGCCGAAGCTGGAGGGGCGGAAGGCGGGGGTCGCCGCGCTGCCGCCGCCGACCATGGCGAAGAAATCGGCGTGGTTGAAGCTGGATCCTCGCGGAGTGGGGTTACGGGAGGAGCTGAGCGAGTAGATCTCGGCGCCGGTGAGGTTGGACGGGCGGGGGGTCATCATCGCCGCCGATCGCCTCGACGAGGTCGACTTGCGGACGGTGACGTGAATCTTGCCATCGCCGCCGACTTCGGATACAGCCTCTGCGGCCCCGGCGTCGAGGGAGACGACGTCGGGGTCGATCCGGAAGGAGACGATGGAGGCGGCGGTGTCGGGGAACTGATCCGCGATGAGGAGGCGGGCGGCGCGGAACTCAAAGAGGAATAGCATCAGCGTGTACCAAATGATGCACTGGAGGACGACGATCTGGACCATGAGCGCACCAGCGTAAGACCCGTACATCGCGATGAGGAGGGGGATGCCCATCACCAGAGTATTAGGTAGCGTAGAGAGGGAGAAGATGGTGATGGACCAGTCCAGTGGCGCGGCGCCGCCGGGCAGAGGCCGGCGTCGGCGGAGGAAATTGGACCAGGCGGCCAGAGCCGCCAGGACCAGCAGCTTCTGCAAGGTGTCGGCGGCGACGAAACGGAGGTTCATCGCATAAGGGTCATTGGTGGAGATGAAGTGGAAGGAGAGGAGAGGCACGGCGAAGATAGCCACGAATCGGTTGATGCCGGAGCACTGGTCCGGCGACAAGATCCCCCACCACCGCACCGAGCCGTAGGCCAGTATCATCGCCACATAGAGCGGTACCACCGCCGCCAGCACCGTATACAGGTCATGCCAAGATATCATCTTTCCCTCCTCCGGCGATCAACCACCCATCTCTCAACACGAAACAAATCGGAATCAAATATTTATGCTCTTCTTTTCTCTGTATCAGTGACTCCCCGAGAAGAAAGGAAGCGCGTTGGCCGATATATTTATACAACATGTTCCAGAATGAAAGGCAGGAAGAAGACGACAAGGCGAGCCATTGGGTTCGCTTCGCCGAGTTGGGATTCCTCTCAGAATGGGCAGCAAGTCCTCAACGTCGAAATGGACGAAGGCTCATCAGTAAGCAGAGCATGAGCTTAACTTGTTTTCTTTTTCCGTCGACTTCAGTTCAAGTTGTTATTCTCAAAGTATTATTAAAAAAACTTGTACAGGGATGGTGAAAGCGAAACTCGCCATGTGAGCTGCTTCCTGTGAGCAAAGCTTCTCCTCTTACCTGATCTTCTTCATCGCCATCATTCGTCTGCCACTTCTACAGTGTAAATAGTTGGATATGTATTCCTAACGATAGACACTGAAGCGATATCACATCCTTAGCGAGCATCAGGTACTCGAGCAGCCCACAATCCTAACATTAACTCGACTGATGTTTCACCTGTACATGGGTCCGTTGCCAAAAGCTAAGAGCATCCGACCACACCACGACTACTGAGTTTTTACTAAACACATGGCGTGGCTAATTTCACTACTTCTCATAGGTGTGTGCTTGTCACTTGAGTATACGTATCTTCCTCTTGACTCCATGAGGCACTAAGTCGGCATCTTTGAATCACTTTTCTGAAAGTGGCCCAGAGTTAAATGGTGGACTGAAAGCTACGCCCCAAGCGAGGACACAGAACCATGTGCCTCGGGCCGCCTTAGGGAGAGCCAAATCACAAGGGTAGAGACATGAGCACAAAGACATGCATGGATTGGATGTGATAGAGAAAGGTCCTCGACTTTAATTCTCTCCCAAAGTAACAGAGCTCTCATCATCATGTGCATGGCCGGGGTTCATTAGCTTTATGTTGATAGTCATTGCTAGCTTAAATGCATTGTCTCGGACTCCAATTCCCTTTCAGTAAATTCAATATCGAATTAGTGAGTGAGATATTGTGATCATGCCTGATGCAGACCATTCAACTGGGCACGTGGAGCTAAAAATAAGAGACATGCATATGAAACACAATGAAGAAGAGAACAAAGCACTATAAGATGGGAAAAGGTAGATTTTAAGGGATTCACATTGATTTTGTGCATAGTCATTCGAAAGTCTCTCATTCTGTTTAACTATGGCACTCGATAGGAACTTGTTTAGTTAGAGCTATACAAACGAAGGGCGACACAATCTCCTAAAAGATCTTACAACTAGAAGAGATAGATATCGATAGCCTTGAGAATAATGGAGTGTAGGGCCAAAGATACAACTATAGGGGGTGAATAGACTACTCACCTAGTTTATAAATTCCTTATGTAAACACAAAGATAGGCAATGGATTATATTTTATTGATCATGTTAATAGCATACATAGTGAAGATAAAAGATTTGAAGATCTAATCTAATCTTCATACTCTATGATGCATTCGAAGCATCACTTTCGAATAGTTCTACTATGTAGTGGAATAAATCTTAATAGTCAATCAGATTTCACAAACTAAATGACCTTAAATAAGGATTTAACCAAAAGAAAATTTCCACTTTTAGTTATGAAATGAAAGAAAAGGAAGAAAGTAAATTATCAAGAGTTTGAGAAGTTAGAAGTCTTTTAACCTAGTATAATCAGGTAGGTGGCCCAAAGCCCAAGTCTCAAGGCCCAAAATGAGAAACTAGCAGGCAGGGCGAAAGCTCAAGGCCTAAAATTCCAAGCCCATAGCCCGAATGGTGATAAGTCGGCTCGTTGAAGTGAGAGGCAGAGAGAGAGAGAGAGAGAGAGAGAGGGAACTCAAATTCTAATTTCCGATCCCGCTTTGGTACTCTGCGATGGGCGACTGCAGTCCCTCGGTGACGGCGCCTCATCCACTGCCGTCGAAGACCCCGATGGCCTCGCGGTTGCAGTCCCCTCCCTTCCACCTCGGATCCAACAACGACGAGCTCGAGCGCGCACAGGCGCGTGCCGCCGCCCGCGCTGCTTCCGTCCGCCGCAAGTCCGTCGTCCCTAGCCAGCCGCTCTTCTCCGAGAGCAGAAATGATATCATGGACAGGAGCCAGATCATGGATCTCTTCCACAACTGCATCAAGCTGGCCAGCGAAAACGTGCGACCGCTGTTTTTTTTTCCCGCGCGTGCATTCTTCATTCTGTTGTTTCTTTTAACGCATTGGGGGAAGTGGACAGCTTAGGGTTAGATTTTTCATGCTTTGATTCGACTACTATGCCTTCCCTTGATGATGGGTTGTGTTATGGAGAAAATTCAATTGAAAAATACTCGCGAGCTGACGCTCCCCTTAGCCCCTTTACTCGCATTGCTCTGATGAATTCCTCTTTTTCGTGTTCTTTTCTCATATTGCTCGTAAAAGATATATCTACTTTCCCGGATATATATATTTTATGTCACTATCAAGAATTCTGTCATTTCTGCAGAAGATTAACCAGAAAAACACATGGGAGCTGAGCCTTATAGATCATCTCAGTGAGATCATCAGAGTGAGCCCTGAAGATGACGAGGAGACCAATTTCCAGAAGGTTTGTGTATGGATAAATATTTACTTTTTTTGCAGATGTGAAATGGCAACTAAGCCAATTTAATTTCAAAATATTGATCTGGTCAGGCAAGTTGTACTTTGGAAGCTGGAGTGAAGATTTACTCAATGAGAGTAGATTCCGTGCACTCAGAAGCATATAAAGTTCTTGGAGGGATAAATCGTGCTGGGAGAGAAGAAGATAATGGTTAGGTTCTACTGCTTACAAGTCATGTTGGTTGTCACTATTGGAGGGCTTGGAATCAAACAAGTGATATTTAGTTGCCAATGGCTCCCTTTGATATAAAATTTACATTTTCATGGCAATGAATCATAGTAGTATCCAAATAATATTTTTTTGTATATATAAAAGGATGATTCAATAAAACATTGAATAAGTTGATATTCTATTATACTTTATTTTCTTCTAATTCCTCACCAGTGCCACCAGGCCTATCTTTATCTTCTGGACTCATCATTGTTGCAGCTACACTCTTTTGTGCATTGTTTTAATAGATTTCTTTATCAGAAGAAAGTCAGCAATTTGCTAATATAACAAGCTATACTCACAGACACCACTGAAATGGGGGACAATATTGATGTTGCACAAACAGATGACGTCTCTAAGAAGGAATTGGAAAGAAAGGTACACAGACTTACCAGCTCTAGAACTTTCTCTTGCAGATGTTTTCAGCTTACACTATTTATGAACCACAGCTTTCGCCCTTATCAACATTGGAATCATCTTTTGAAGCCCTTAACATAAAAAAGTTTGATGGTATGACTGAGTGCTATGTTGTGATTCCTGTTTCAGAATATTTGATGCCCGAGTAGAAATTAATTTAGCAAATTTCATTTTCAGAGGCATTTATTGTGGATCCTCTGTATCATCAGACTTCTGCACAATTTGATGAAGGTGGTGCTAAGGGTCTTCTATTGAACAACCTTGGGGTTTATGGTGGTTGCCGTGTACTTTTTGATTCATTTGAATGTCCAGAAAGGAGCATGTCAACAGTTGAAACTGAGGGACCTGAACTAATTGATCTTTCTTTTGCTAAAGGCATGAATATTGTGACTGTTATGTCTATACATATAATATATAATGTCCACTAATTGGATGAGGACTTCTTTTTTTGTACAGATTACATTGAGAAAATGATGATCTGTATGCTCACGGCAAATGATATTTCACCCACTCTAAAGGATATCCTGAATCAATTTGATGAAGAAAATCGTAGGCCAGATATAAATGATTCACCTCAGGAGCCAATTACTGAGGATTTTCCCGAAGGAAATGACCAAATCGATGTTGGAGAGAATGGATTTGATGATGATTGTGGAGCTTGGAACCTTGATCATGATGATCGTCTTAGTGTAGCTGATGACAACTCAACTAACATAAACCTAAATTATGCAAATGATCTGGAGGTATGCTTTTTCTGGCTTTGCTTTAACCCATAGAATTTGGTTGTATAAACTTTATCTTTGTGATGCAGGAGGATTTTGAATGCAACTTTAATGGACCTAATGTGGAAGAGAAGTTTGAAAAAATTACTGATTTCTTGTCTGTAGGATTGGGGTTTACTTCAAAATCAAATGCATGGGCAGGACCTGATCATTGGAAATATAGAAAAGCAAAGGGTAGACATAGAAAAAAAAACCTCAATTTTATTTTGTCATTCTTTGTATCACATGTTCAATTATTGGAAGAAAATGATTGCAGGTTTAGATCAAAAACAATCATTGGATACGAACACTGAATCAGTAAGCAAGAAATCAAAGAACCGGAAGGATGTTAATGATATTGATTTTACAAAATCACTGGAAATTGATATGTCAAATATCTTTGCACCTCCAAAGAATCCAAAGTCATTGCTATTGCCTGCAAACAAAGCAACATGTATTACTTCGCTCCCTGAAGATTGTCACTATCAACCAGAAAGTCTTGTCAAATTGTTTTTATTACCAAATGTTATGGTAAGACAAACTCAATTGGTTTCTTTGTCAGAATGTTTCATTTCTCTGTATTAATAGAAATTCCTCCATTTTTTAGTGTCTTGGAAAGAAAGGAAGACAGCTTTCTGGTAAGATTGCAATTTCCTTGTAACTCGTGGTCTTTTGCTCTTTGCTTCTATGATTCTTATGATCTTTCTGCTCCTGTGGTTGACAAATCGCTGTACTGGAATCTCTTTATTCTCTTCTATGAAAATGTGCTATTTTAGCTATCTATTGACGAAAGGTATCCAAATCACGTGATTTAGAGATGTGAATATTAATTATTGTCTATTAGTTTGATTAAAATTGATTTTTGGTTCAGGTAAGTTGCTGGTAATAAGCTAAATGATTTGAAGGACCCAACAGAATGCATATGCATACAAAATATTTCTTCAAATCAACATGGTGTTAGTTGTCATTTCAGTTCTCTTGAATGGAACTTTTGGCGATGTATTTAGAAAAGAAAATACATGGTGTTTTGCTTTCTTTTTTATGCGCTGTAATATGAATCTCATTTTCTTCTTAGAAGTTTTTGAACAACTGCACTCCCGTACATACACCTAGATATGCTATAGTCATTCTATGTGCTTAATCAAAGATCTTTTAAAACAATTGGCTGTCATAAACACCCCAATCCGGAAACACAGTATATTTATTTACTTTTAGTTTTTTCCAAAGGAAAGGAGAGTTCAGTTAGGAATTTGGAGATTCATGTAAAAGGAAAGTCATTCATTCAACTATTCTGGCTGCTGTATTTTTATACGATTAATTCTAATTTACACATTTTCTTCATCTCAAAGATTATACATCTATTCCCTATTATACAGATGAACCAAGACAAAATGATGGGAGCTATGTGGCATCATGGGAAAATGATAGTACATGTGATAACTTTGATGATGGACTTGCCTTCGGTGATACAGATGATCAAGGGAGTCTTGTTCGTCAACCTCGCCAGGTGCATACATGTTTCTATATTATGGCACAGATCTCTTTGTTGAAAATCATCAAGTTGACCAATATATTAAGTGTGCACTAGTTTACTAGTAGAGAACTTGAGGTTAATGCATGAGTCACAATCACATCACATGCAGCAATACAACCATAGTATCACAGTGTGTACGCAGGCTATGATTCAACTAAAGACTCAGAAATAATACAAGTTCGGAGGTCATCATAACACAAAGTTGATAAATAATTAATAATTAAACAAAACAGAGACCTTCATTATTAAATTATTTAATGTGAGAATGTGTGGATATGGAAGCGTTTATAATCCAAATGAGATTCCAAGAGAAAAAAAAACACAACTACAGCAAAATAGACAATAATATCGTATTACACATGCTACAAATCATTTTTTATTATGTTCAATGAAATCCTCTTAGAAGATAGTTTCAAAGGACCAAATCTGAGTCATGTCAATAGTGGGCATTCCACTTGTGTTGCATCTTTTAAAATTAGGTTTTTTGTTTGACTCTCAATGTCAAGGTTGGAGGGAAATGTGTCTTGTTCGAAAATGACTCATGAAAAACACAGAACGGTTTCTATGGCACATCATCAAAATTATTTGTTCTCAGTAAACCTTCATAGGAGATATTGTTTCAAAAGATCCCAATCAAAATCATGTCATCAGTGGATGCTATCACAGATATTGTTTAACTACCCCATAAATTTTAGCACTAGTTGTATTTAACTCTGCCAGCGTCATGGTTGGGTAGAAGTACGTTTGATGTGAAAATGATATCCGAAAACTAAACATTTCCTAATGGCAAACTAGTGGATGTCCATGTGACAGTTGCAAGTAAGCTGTGCTTAAACAGATCACCAACTCAAAAATTAAAAGAACTTAGGATGTGAAGGCTGTCTTCTTCATTTGCCCATTATATACTAACATAGTTGACATTTAATATTACATTTCCAGGACCACTCCCTTAGCTTTGTAAAAATAATAAAATTTTATACTGACATTTGTCTGTTTTAAACTGAAGGTAAGCAAAATAGACATCCAGTATGACAAAGTATCGAAACAAGTTGATGTTCATGCACTGAAAAATATGCTCTGGAATCATATGCAAAAATCAGTGCAAGTCTCTTATGAGGTAAGTCTTTTCTCCATTATGTATTTTGAACTTAAATTAGTGTAGTGAGGTTGTATCCCTTTTTAGCAGGGTACCTTTAGCTTCAGTCTTGACAATTTTTTGTTGATCCTTTCTTTCTTTTTTCATAAAGAACCCGTATATACCATAGTGTTTCTTAAATGTTATATGCAACTATTTCTTATATAAATCCTCAAAAACAATAAGTAGTCACATATAATCAATGGTGTCTAGCTTCTTTGATTCCTCAATGAGCCAAAATCATGCAAAGCTTCACTACTTTTTAGTTTCTTCTCAGGAAGATTGTATTAGAGCTCTATCCACAATCTGTCGGAGGGACAGAGGGACAATGATTACTCATATGTCAAGATGACTTGAGCTGATTATTTTAAGTTGTATGCCTAACTGAGTAGGTCGATTGTCAACTTCATTTGGAGCTGCTCGAGTCCGAATGGGAGAGGGACTTTGTTGAGTCGCCAATTCATCAAATTGTCGACTCAACAATTTGATGAATGGGAGAGGGACTTTGTTGAGTCGCCAATTCATCAAATTGTCGAGTCAGTGAGTGCTCTCAGTGTCGAGTCGATGAAGTTGATGCTAAAGGTGTGAGACGGATGTCGAACAAACCCAAAACCTGAGTCCAAGTGGATTGAATGAGGAGCGTCGATTGAGGAACAAAGATGTTAAGTCCTGCAACGAGACAATCTCCTTAAAATAGATTTATCCCCTTCGATAATGCTAAGAGATCACATTTAAACGTCTATTTTCTAGGATAAAAATGATGAAATCACAAACACAATCTAGCATAGGTCGACGTAACAACCTAAGCATATACTTGAACACTATCACGGTATCTCTCTAACAAAGAATTACATGGTAGAATTAAAGAAAAAAAAAAGAAGAAATGAGGGGAATTAAAGTCTCTTTCCTTTTGACACTTTCTCTCTTGCTTTATTCTGTATGAAGAACTTCTGCTTTCTTTTGCACACTGAATTGCTTCTTCCTTTTCTTTTGTATGAAGAAAGCTTCACAAGCTTTTCTCATTCATGTTCTACTCAAGATCAACGTGCTTCTCTTTATAAGAGCTTCTTGAGCTACATGTTATTACATGTGGCACACATGTGACATTCTCATGCAAAAGTATATGACAACATGTGGCATCCTCATACAAAAGCATAACATGTGACATGTGTCATTGAGCATGCAAAAGTATGAGGTAAGAAACATGCAAGGCATGTGGCACGTCAGGTGGCACACTCCTACTGAGCCACGCGGCTGAGCACGCAAAAGAGACTCGTGGTAAATTCGGACTAAAGTCACATGGACACACTATGCCCCGATCGTGGTCCATTGCGTGCAATAGCATTCACACGAGAACCCTTTGGGTTAGTGTAATCATCCCCTTTTTGCACTATATATCAGTCTTAATGTCACTTTTTCGTTGTCAGACTAATAATCCATGAGTCGTGTTTCCATTCATATTTTTCCAACAATCTCCTATATGAATGTAAACAAAGTATGTAATAGCCTTCGACAATTGAGTCATGATAGGATAGGTAGGTATTACCTTTTAAACTTTCCCTTGTGAAAATACGTTTGCTCACCGGTTGATTAGTAGACATAATATTTTTGAACTGTTTTATCGTTTGTGTAAGCATGGATAGATCTCATTTAGGACTCTCTCTAATATAGCTCAGGTTTCATGGGTGTGTTTGTTTGTGGTCGTAAACATGTCTGGTTCTGTGAGAAGTGTTAAGAATTATTTCCAATTCTCTTCAAAGCGACCCCACTTCTTTCTTACATAGGTGATCTCTCGAGAGTGTTTTTCATTACTCTACTATGATTATTAAAAGCAAGAATGCTTATCCTTCATCTAGTCACTGATTCATCGGGTCGTTACCCCCACAGTGATTGTCTTTCAATTCAATGTAGTTATGTTGTCCTTTAAACCTAGTTTTTTGGATCTCTAATCAACATAGGTTGAGTTTCCTTTGCAACTATAGTTGGCATCGACATTAACATCAAGCTCATTCCTTCCAATGAACTTACAATTAACTCTCTGTTTAATCCTTTGGTTAGTGGATCCACTAGGTTATCTTTTGACCGTACATAGTCAATAGTGAGAACTCCCATTGAGAATAGTTGTCTAATGATATTATGTATATGACGTATATGTCGAGACTTATCATTATACAAATGACTGTGCTCAACCAATTGTCGACACATGTTTCGGCCATCTAAGAACATTTTGTAAGAATTATCATAATCATTCAGTCTCTTCTCCATATTTTTCAAGAGCTACAAACTCTGACTCTATGGTGGACTTGGTTATTATGGTTTACTTAAAAAGATTTCCATGAAATCATTGCACTTCCCAAAGTGAATATATATCCATTTGTGGACTTAAAGTCATTATGTCTAATATCCAATTTGCATTGTATTCTTTAATTACGGTAGGATATCTCGTGTAGTTCATAATCACGAGTATACCACAAGTATCTCAGTACTCTTGTTATCCCTTTCCAGTGCTCAATACTGGGATTACTCGTGTATTTGCTCAATTTACTTATTGTGTAGGCTAAGTCTGGTTGTGTACAACTTATTAAGTATATCAAACTTCCAATCCCTGAAGTACTCTATCTGAGAGATACTCTCATCTTGATTTTTCAATAGATGTTGACTGATATCTATCGGAGTCCATCTCAACACAGTATCACTTTTATTGAATTTATCAAGAATCTTGTCCACATAATGAGATTGACTAAGAATAAATTATTCTGTTCTAAGAATTTTAATTCTTAAAATCACATCAGTTAGGTTCATATTTTTATGTCAAATCTTGAGTTCAACATAGCTTTAACGAATTTGATTATCTTATTATTATTTTCAATGATAAGTATGTCATCTAAATAAAGATATAAGATGACATAATTCACCTCAATGTCTTTCATATAAACACACCTCACATTAGTTGATCTTAAATCTGTAGGATCGAAAACAAATGTGAGTGGGGTGAATCACGTTTTTAAAACTCTTCCTTTTTTCATTTAAAAACTCATTGGAAAACTAAGTACGCAACGGAAATAAAAAAAACAGAACGGAAAATAAATATACTTTTGGTTTTATTTGGTTCGAAGCCTTCGAGGACTCTTAATCCAAGGCCCCACAATTCTCCAGAACGTATTGATTAAGCAATCCACTAAAATTTCCTCCAAAAAAACTTTAGATAGAGAGGTTGATTACATAAATGAGGTGTAACAACCTATACTTTCATACGCAAGAATAATAATAATTGAAAATATAATGTTATCGACATTTGTTATAGTTGTAGTTCGTAGTTTGAGGTTGATGTTGCTTTGACTGTAGCAATTAGGCATAGCAGGATCGCAGCAGAGCGATAGCACGAAGACAGCGCACCATAATGATCGAGGAAGCTCGTAGAAAAGTTATGTATTTGCTCTTGGCTGAAATTGCCTTATATAGGTCATTGGAGGCACTTCCAATGACCTAGAGCGCCTTTGGTCTTATTTGATGTAAAAGAAATAAAACTTTTGATCCGAGGTGCCTCCAACCCATCCGAGGCGTCTCCAATCCATCTGATCTATCTGAGGCATCTCCAATCACTGGTTTGACACAACAATCTTCCGGAGGTCATATCTTTTGACTCCAGATTCAAAATTAGGCTCTGTTAGTGGCCACGCGTGTATTGATTTGAAGATTTACGTATGTATCTACAATACATGGTTATAAACATATATGCATGAATATTTTTTATATATTTATAAGTTAGATCCTGTCTTATCAAGATTAGGATCTAGTTTCAATCAGGATTTTTAAAATGGATCTAAATTAGACCAACGTCTATAGTTCCACTAGGACTCGTCCTCACTAGATCTTTCTCCTTTGGTGCTTACTTCCACTTACCATCTGCAGATTTACTTGATTTTGATATCTTGACCCACTAGGTCTTCTTGTCAGATGCATCATCTGAACTTCAGCTAGTCGTCTGATCCTCCTTGACCTGACTAGACTTTCTACTAGCTATCTGGTCCTTTCTAACCCAAGTGGACTTCCTGCCAGTTGTCTGGTCCTCCCTGACCCGACTGGACTTCAATCTGATGTCTGGTCCTCTAGATCCATTAAGTTTTTCAGTCTTGCAACACCTAGTAAATAGATTAGATCACACATAATTTAACTTTAACCATTTGTTATGCATCAAAATCTGAGTTTGATTATTAGTGTTGGCTGCACCAACAAAATCCACTTTTCTTTATGTCAGCATCAAACTTTTCATGTCACTACTTCGGAGTTTATTGCAAGCCGTATAATGATTTTATTAATCAACAAACCTTGTTTTTTACCTTGGTGCAAAAACCCTTCATATTGTTCCATGTAAATTTCCTCTTCTAAATCCTCATTTAAGAAAACGGTCTTTACATCCATTTGATATATTTTCAAATTCCATAGAGTAATGATAGCCAACAACAATTTGATGGAAGTGATTCTCGATATTGGAGAATACATATCAAAGTAATTAACGCTTTCGCGTTGTCGATAACTTTTAATTACCAATCTTGCCTTTTACTTATTAATCGTGCTATCTGATTCTATTTTCTTCTTGAAATCCACTTACAACTTAGTAGTTTACTTCCTGTAGGAAGTCACAAGTTCCCAAGTATGATTTTGCAAGATAGAGTCAATTTCAGATGTAATTGTCGCTTTCTATTAGGTCCCTCAGAATAAATTACTGCTTCTGAATAACTTTGGGAATCATTTTCCAATATGAAGGTGATAAAATCCGTTCCGAAGGATTTTTCCACCCGGACTCTTTTACTTCCTGTGAAACCTCAACAGGTTCATCAACTTCTTCTTGTGATTCCAATGCCCATTTGGAGTAATTTTCTTCCTCTTGAGTCTTATATGGCAATACATGTTCATGAAGCATTTCTCAATTCAATAATCGAGTTTTGTGTATATTCGGTATTTAAGATTTAAACACAAGGAACTTATAAGCATTGTTGTTATGAGCATATCCAAGAAATATGCAATCAATATTTTTTAATCCTATCTTAATCCTTTTCAGATCGGGAACCAACATTTTGCAAGACAACCTCACATTCGCAAGTATTTGTAGGATAGTTGTCTTCCAGTCCATAACTTATAAGGGTTCTTTTCTATTTTTTTCAAAATACCTTATTTAAAATGTAATTAGCCATTAGCACAACTTTCCCCTTATTTGCTCTAGCAATTTAGAGCTCAATAGAATAACATTTATCATATCATTTGGAGTGTGATCCTTTTGCTAAGCAACACATTTTGTTAAGGAGAAGGAAACTGTTGTTTCATGTCTAATTCCGTGTTTAGCACATAACTCAGCGAATGATGATATATATATTCACCTCACCTTAATTCTCGTATTAAGTTGGTTTTAACCTTATTCTTATATAGTTTAAATTTATCTATAGCTTCATCCTTACTTTGGAGAAGATATATATAACTGTGTTTTGTGTGATCATCTATAAAAGTGATAAAGTACTTATTCTCATTACTTGTTTGTGTGAATTAGGCCGAGTGCTTTAGTGTTTCTTTCAACATGTTGAAAGGTTGACTTTGTTATTTTTGCTTCAACACAAATCTCACACTTGTGTTTCGGGTCAAGGTGGAATATAGGTATACTTTGCATGTTAATTAATCTACTTAAAATATCGTAGTTAACATGTTTTAGTCTACCATACTATAAATTGGAAGACTCAAGCATATACATAGAAGAGATTTCGATTTTATTTATCTTAGGTCAAATGGTTATTATATTGAATTTAAACAACTCATCATTTATATAGCCTCTTCCTATAAATATTTCATATTTGGACAACACAATCCAATCTCACTCAAACATAATTCGGAACCCATGCTTGCTAAGAAGCAATACGGATACTAGATTCTTTCAAATCTCTAGAACATACAACACTTTGTTTAGAGTTAGTTCCTTACCTGAGATCATCTTCAACATCATTTTCCCTTGGCCTTTCATGTCCGAGGTTGTTGAATTTCTCATGATTAGCTTGTCTCCATCTTTGATTCTTTAAAGTTGTGGAGCAGCTCTTTGTTGTAGTAAACATGTCCGGTGACACACTAATATCAATCCACCATTATCGTAGGTTTGAACCTATTAGGTTCACTTCAGAAACAACGAAATAGAGGTCCATGTCTAGTTCCTCATTCAGGTTGACCTCATGCTTCTTTGACTTTTTACACTCCAAAGACTGATGACCAACTCCGTCACAATTGTAGCACTTTCCAAAGAATTTCTTTTTGAAATTGTCTCCTCTATGTCCCATCTTTGAAGATTTGGGATTCTTTTATTTTGAGCTTTAACTATGCTTGACGACGTTGGCATTCACAATAGCCTGAACTCTTGTTGTCTTCCTCATTTTAAGTCTAATAATGAATTCTTCCACATTCATCTCCTTTCGCTTATGTTTCAAATAATTCTTGACGTCCTTCCAGTTGGAAGATAGCTTCTCAATGATCGTTGCCACATGTAGTGTTTCACTAGCATCATGCCTTCTGAGTAAATTTCTTGCAAGATTAACACAAGCTCTTAGATTTGGTTGATTACTGACTTGGAGTCAACCAATTATAGTCCAAGAAGCGACCAACAATAAACTTTTTGGCCTCAGCATTCTCCAATTTATATTTCTTGTCCAAGGATTCTTACAGCTCCTTTGCCATTTTCTTTATACAGTACACAACGTATAGCGAGTCAACAAAGTTGTTAAGGATGTAGTTTCAGCATAGAAACTTAGATTGGTTCCATGTGTCCATGGATTTCACATCATTTACATCCTCAACATATTTAGGAGATTCCTCGGTCAAGATCCGTATCAGATTTAACCCAGTGAACTTCTTTAGTTTTTCCATATGATGAAGTTCAGTTTTTCCATATGATTGAGTTAAACATTTTCAATCGGGGCGGAGGAGGTCAACACATGTTGAGTTGTTGTATCTCAACATCTTCTGCCGCCATCTTAACAGAATAGATTTGTTTTAAGATTGTTGTTGCTCTATCCATAATCTATCGGAGGGACAGTGATTACTTATCTGTTAAGATGGTTTGAGTTGATTATCTCAAGTTGTCAACCTATCTTAATAAGCTTAATTGCCGAAGTTCGAGTTGGAGAGGGACTTTGCCAAGTCGTTGATTCGTCAATTTGCCGAGTCGGTGTGTGCTTCGAGTATCGAGTTGATGCAGAAGGCTTGAGATGGATGCCGAACAAACCCGAAGTCTTGAGTCCGAGCGAGGAGTGTTGCTCGAGGAACAAAGATGGTGAGTCCTACGAGGCAGTATCCTTAAAACAGATTCGTCACTTTCAGGGATGCTAAGAGGTCACATTTGAATGTTTGTTTCCTAGAATAAAAATGGCGAAATCACGAATATAATCTAGCACAGGTTGACATGAACGTATATCTAAACGGTATCACGAATATTTACCGAGTGAAAAATTGTACGGTAGAACAAAACAAGAAAGAAATGAGGGAATTTAAGGAGAAGAGATCTCTCTTTACTTTTGGCACCTTTTTTGCTTTATTCTGCATGAAGAAAAACTTCTGCTTAGAATTGCTTCTGCCTTTTCTTCCATATGAAGAAAAAAGCTTGTAAAGCTTTTCTCATTCATGTTCTGCTCAAGATCAACGTGCTTCTCTTTATAAGAGCTTCTTGGGCTACATGTACTGACATGCACACATGTGACATCCTCATATAAAAGCATATGATAACATGTGGCATCCTCGTGCAAAAGCATATGACAGAATGTGACATGAGTCATTGAGCATGCAAAAGCTTGTGATAAGAAACATGCAAGGCATGTGGCGCGCTCCTACTGCCACGCGGTTGAACACACAAAAGAGACTCATGATAAATTCTGATTGAGTCACATGGACACACTACCCCGACTGTTATCCACTGCGTGCAATAGTATTCACACGAAAACCCTTTGGATTAGTACAATTCGGGTCTTTGATTCACACCTCTTGTACTATATATCAGTGTCATTTTTCCGATGTATCATGTTTTCATTCACATTTCTTTCCTTATGTGCTAGTCATTATTCCAAAAGTTAGTAGCCGCCCGTGATTTATCTCCTCTGTGTTGATCCTGAGACGGGTTGATAGGGGCGCTGAGAGCGAACGCATTCATCTTTGCCACCATGTTTTCATTCACATTTTCCCAATAGTTTGTTGAGCATGAGCCTCAGCTGAACATGGCTTCGAGATTTGAGTCTTAGTTTCCAAAATTGTTGAGCTCTCACCCCATGTTTAGATATGAATTGAAGAATGCAAACTTTGCCTTGCTCATGACTTTACTTTGACTAATAAACATCAAGCTGTTACTGAGCTCCATTTTGAGCTAGTTCTAAAATGAGTCAATTGAATCGTTCCTCACTTAGGTTTGCTTGACTGATTTAATCAATTGAAAGGGAATGTTGGTACAATAGTAAAGTTATTGTTATGTAATCTTGAGGTAATGGATTTGAGTTGCGGAAACAGCTTCTTGGAAAATATAAGGTAAAGTTGCGTAAAATATGGTTCGATCCTTCTTTGGGATATGCATGAGTAGGAGCTTCATGTGTGAGATTGCTTTTTCTCGATTAAATCAATTCAATCACAAGAATCTGACTTTTTTGGGTTTCACTAATTTAGAGGTTGAAGTTTTTCATCCTATACAACTAAACTTGGACTCCGGAATAAGATGCAAAACAAAAGGAATGAACAGTTTGTCAAAAACAAGGAATTGATTGTGCTTTCTTTTAGAGCAAGTCTGATTAAGTTGTATATAGCTATATTGAAGTCTTATAAAGCTTTTAGCACCCATTTTGTTATGTAGTAGTTTCTATTTGTATATATATTTTCTTATGTTTCACCTTCTTCCTTCTTTTAGTAATAATCCAAATCACTTCTAAATTCTCCTCCGTTAACTCGTTTGATTTAGATTAATTACTAGTTATGGTCTGAACTTTAAGCCTTGTACTAAAAAGTTGAATCAAAATTGTAGATGCACCAATTTTTGTAGCCTTTTGGAGCTTATCCAAAATAATCAATATTCGATCTACAAACATGACATACTTATGCAACTATTTCACGAGCATTTGCCAACTAAGACTATGAATTAATTGTTACAACAGCATAAGCTCCAGGAAATTGTAGGTCATTTTTAACATTCAATCTATAATATCCTAATGGCAGGTGCAAATTAATGTTTGTTTTGGACACAAACATATGAATATGATTGTTAAATTTTTTAAAAGAAATTGTATATTATTGATACTGGCTGTATTTTTCACAAGCCTCACAGTTTAGGTCATGTTTTGAAAAAAAAAAAAAAAATCGTTTGATTTATGAGTTCTTGATTCAACAAGTTGGAACAAACTTGAAAGATCAAGTTTCAATCTCTATCCTCTAAAAGATTAAACGATTTCTATATATTTTGACCTTGCATAGAACTTTTTCTTGATCGTATCTTTGGAAGATCAATTAGATTCTTTCCATAAACCAAGTGTAACTTGATATTCTTTGGCAAGTTTGTTCTCGAACTAGATTGATTTATGTTGCAACCATCACCTTCGAGGTATGATCAAGCAAAGGTCAAAGGCAAGGCAAAAAAAGGAAAAAAAAACCTCGAAGCATGAAGTTCCTATCAATGCGGGGTCTCGGGGCCAATGCGGGATCCCGGAGAAAAGTCAAGGCAATGCAATGCAAATATATATATATACAAAAGCATTATTTTTCTTGCAAGGTTGTCGGTCAAGGCAATGCAATGCAATTCGTTAGGTTGTCAGTCAACGTTAAAATTACGACAAATATTCAATGAATGGATTTATTAAATTATTGTACTAATGTTAGGTTGTTCTTAGGAAGGAATGCGTTGCAGGATCCGACTGTAACGCCTTGGCAAAGATCGCTATATTTCCAGAATTCGGGTGTAGTGTTAAATATGCAAGAGTTCACGTTGCAGAGTCCGACTATAATATATTAGCAAGGATCGCTATATCTCCATGAAAACTTGGGTATAGTGTTAAATAAGCAATAGTTCTCACATCATAGGTTGGATATGAACAAATATAATAGGAAAACTAATAGTTTAAGATTTAGTATATGGAGCATAGGAACTCACATTAGTAAATCAGTGGAGGTAGTAGATACAATGCTTGCTAGACAAGAGGATAGTAAGTTACAAATTTTATCTCGGTAGGACATGTATTTCTATTACTATAAAATTAATATTTCTATAACTATGAAATTAATAAATGAAAATGAAGTAGTTAATAGTGGGGTTACCTTTATCCTTTTCCTTGTATGTTTTCCTAAGAAAAGGAATTTGTCCATTTTCTTTTTTGAGGTCTCAAAAAAGGATGTGGAAACACATAGGAACTCTTGAATGAAAATTGAAAAGGAATGTAGCTCTAGTTCCTTCGGAAATGGCAAGATCTTTGGCATAAGAAAAAGGGGTGATTAGAAGAAAAATTAATATTTTGTGTGTACAAAAGACAAAATGAGTAGGCGAGAAGATAAAGATGATAGAAAACTTAGGTTTTAAATTATAATACACAGGAAAGAGTAAAGCAAGGAATGAAGTGAGTATTGTTGTAGATAGTTTGTTAAAGGATGAAGTTATAGTAGTTAGAAAAGAGGATAGAATTATAGCCCTTAAGAGAATAGTGGTGACAGAGACTATGAAACGTATATGCATCGCAAGCAGGATTAGATGAATCTACTAAATTAAAGTTTTGGAACGACTTAGATGAAGTATTATAAAACATTCCGCCAAATAAAATGATTTTAATATAAGGTGTACATAGGGGTTATTGGTTTGAAACGTGAATGAATAAGGGAACCCTATATTAGATTTTACAATAGTATATGAACTTCTATTAGCTAATAAAAATTTTTAAGAAAAAAACACTTAGTCACATTCAAAAGTGGAAATAATAAATCGCAAATCGACTTTCTTATAGTTAGGAAGAAAGATAGAAAGATTTGTAAAGATTGCAAGGTCATCCCTAAAGAAAGCTTAATTGCCCAATATAGGTTAGTAGTGTTGGATATACGCCTCAAGCATAATATCAATGAAAAGAAAATATATACGAGTCCTAGAATTAAGTGGTGGAAGTTAAAAGATGAGAAATAAAAAGGAGAAGGTAGAAGTACAAGTATTATGTGAAATATATAGTGATTCTAATATGATATGGGATAAGATGATATCGAAGTTGATAATAGTAGCAAAGAGTCTACTTGATGAGTCAAAGAGACATGCACCACTAAGTAAAAAATCTTGGTGGTGGAATAAGAAAGTACAAGAGAAGGTGAAGGAAAAACAATTAACTTATAAAAATTATATATTTGTAAGAATAAGAAAAATTTTAAAAAAATATATAATAGTCAAGAAAGATGCTAAGAAAGTAGCAAATAAAGCAAAGAGTGAAACTTTTGAACAATTATATAAAAAATTAGATACAAGAGAAGGGAAAGAGATATTTATAAAATAGCTAAAATGGGAGAAAGGAAGACAAGAGATCTTATCCAAATAAAATATATTAAAGATGAATGTAATAGGGTACTAGTAAACGATGGAGAAATAAAAGAGCGGTGGAAGAGGTATTTTCATCAACTTTTTAATGAACGTTTAGGTGACCGACTTAACTTAGATAATTAAATAGGTCAAATGAGTATAGAAATTTAAATTTTTGTCGTAGAATTCAAACTTCAGAAGTAGAATAAGCTTTAAATGAGATGTACAATAGAAAAGCAGTTGAACCATATGATATTCCAATAGAGGTATGAAAGTGCCTAAGAAAATAAGGTATTGAATGACTTATAAAATTATTTAATATAATATTGAAAACGAAAAAAATGCCTTATCAATGGAGGGTAAGTACTCTACTCATATAAGAATAAGGGAGATGTACAAAATTATTTAAACTATATGGGTATTAAACTAATGAACCATACAATGAAACGTTGGGAAAGAGTAATAGAAAAAAGATTAAGGAAGGAGATTACGATGATTGAAAATCAATTTGGGTTCATGCATGGAAGGTCGACAATAGAAGTTATACATTTTTCTAGACAATTAATTAAAAAATATCGGGAGCAAAAACAACATCTACATATAATATTCATTGACTTAAAAAAATTTATGATAGAATTCCAAGAAAATTTATATGAAAAATTTTAAAAAAGAGAGGTGTTGGCGTAATATATATTAAACTAATTAAGGATATGTACGAAAATATAACGACCAGAGTAAAGACTTTTGGCGGAGTAACTGAAGCATTTCCAATAAAGATAAGGTTACATCAAGGATTAGTTCTAAGTTTCTATTTTTTACACTAATTATGGATGAACTCACTGCACACATTCAAAACACAGTACTGTAATGTATGTTGTTTGCAGATAATATTGTTTTGGTAGATAAAACACGTGAAAGAGTAAATGCTAAGCTGGAATCTTAGTGGGAAACATTAGAAGGGAAAGATTTCAGACTTAGTAGAATAAAAACAAAATATATGAAATTTAAGTTTAGCAATATTAGACATAATGAGACAATTGTTAAGATAGGAGATGATGAGTTGTCCGAAACTGTGAATTTTAAATATTTAGGATCATTTTTTAAAAACGATAGAGGGATTGAGAGAGATGTCTTACATAGAATATAAGCAAAATGGTTGAAATGGAAGAGAGCGTTGAGCGTTTTATGTGACCGTAAAATATCTCTAAAACTTAGAGGAAAGTTTTACAAAATTACAATTAGACCTATTATGTTATATGGAGCTGAATGTTGGGCTATAACTTGAGCACATGAGCAGAAGATGAGAGTTACAGAGATGAGGATGATAAGGTGAATGTGTGGACATACGAGGATTGATAAAATAAGAAATGAGAGTATTAGAGAGAAAGTCAGAGTTGTATCTATTGAGAGAAAACTCCGAGAGATACGTTTAAGATGGTACGAGCATGTACTTAGATGATCAATAAATGCTCCTGTTAGATGATGTAAAATTATGACAAACATACATATCAAACGAGGAAGAGGAAGACAAAAAAAAAACTTGGTTAATAACAACAAAAGAATATAAAATTTATTTAAGTATAAATGATGATATAATAGGAAATAGAGTTCAATAGTGTAAACGAATTCATATAGCCGACTCGACCTAGTGGAATAAGGCTTGGTTGTTGTTGTATATGCAAAAGAGTTATTTTTGTTGGAAAATAATTAATCCATGAAATTTTTAAACGTAACAAACACAGCAGAATGGGGCAACAATCCTGGCCCTATCATGTAACGTGCATGTGGTGTAAAGAAGCCGTTTGAATATATAGAATTTAGCTGCCAGTTGATGGTAATGTTACCAATCTAATCATTGATTATTTTTCTCTACAAATAAGATACAGATGCCTCTCCGAATTCCGTCTGCTAATGCATTCATCATAAACTTTTGTGTGGAAATTGGACATTTAGCTATGTTGCATTTTCTAAATGCTCTTGATTGTTTTATTATATTCCAACTCGTTTTTGGTTGTTGATTGCAGAGTCAGGATTCTGAAGCCACAGTTTATCTGACACAGATTTTACTCCACCTCCCAATTGACTGCTCATTAGATTCAGCCAAAGATATATCTCCCCATTTGACTTTCATTTGTCTGCTGCATTTAGCAAATGAGCATTGTTTGCGCATCCATGATTGTCCTACCATGGATGAACTCGAAATTGTCATTCCATCCTCTGCACTAAAATGATGAATACTAACTGTATGGCGCTACCATGGAGTTGGAATATGTAAATTTGCAGGTTTGATATTGTATTTGGAGATGTTTTAGAGAGCGACATTTTATTTGTATACAGTGAAAATCATGGAGCTAATGGAGAATCGTGGAGCACATGATCCATGACAAAATACTTGCTTTGTATTATCGAGGTTAAACCTCTATTTATGAAGACTGCTCTCTTGACTCTATGACAGCAATGCCAAGGATTTTTATGATTAGAAAACCTTAAATATTATCAGTGGTTGTTCAAACCCATGTAGGTTGCAAATTGCATCGAATTGCTTGTAATAGAGAACCCATGGTGCACTGTTCATGATGTGTTGTCATGGAGATTCTATATATATATAGTTATGTTCATCTCTCTGGTTATCACTAGTGTATGTTTTGCTCGTCTTTAGGATGGAAGAAATACCAAATCATTTTGTTTTACTACAATGTGTATGGTCTAATTGTGATACATAGAAGAAATTGGCATGCATAGCGTCATCATGGATTGATGTAGTTGGTACGTACATGAATATTTATTTTAATAAGTTTTGTGATAGATACAACATGCTTCGTAATGTCTAATTTTGCTTATGTAAAGGGTTGTTATGTTAGGATAAAATAAAATTTTCATAATTTATTTATCTATATTTTATTATGAGGTCAGCGATATTGGGCCATTTGGAATTAGTGATATTATTTTTTTGCTCCAAAGACTATTTCATACATTGCAGCAAGTGATTTTGATTCGAACAGTTTCCATTTGTTTTGAGAAACGGTCTTTAATTTTGATTTCAAAAGTTCAATCTAAAATGCAAAATACTGAGCACTGGCCAATCTTAATTGAGAGTTAAATGAAACATTATTAGTTTGTCCTTTAGAAGTTTATTTTACGAAGTCTGCAAATCCCTCGAATCGATACCAAAGCCAGTTCGTTGATAAGTATGGTTTAGAAGTACTCATACATCAACAAAACTAGAAACGCTGCTAATGAAGAACAGCCTCACCTAATACAGGCACATTAATACTCGTAAAATGAAGAACGGGGGAAATCATAAAACTACTGTACAACATTTCGAAGATTTCAAGAAACACATAATTCATGAACGTCATAACAAAAGCAATTACAAGCCAATTTTGCAGTATTCGTAAGAAAGTATTCAAGATGTCAATTAGATAGAGCAGCTCTAGTGCTTTTCAAGTTGCTGTACAACTCTGTAAATATCAATGAAGCAACGACCCTCGTTAGCAAACTGAAATGGAAAGACTATTAGGATCGAGAAACTCAAGAACCGGAAGTCCCAACAACGTATGTCCTTAATCTGGCTCGTTATAAAGCATGCCTGTTGGGTACTGAAGAGCTGAAATCAGAAGCATACCTTTGTGCCAACCCAAACAAACCGAGAGTGCCACCAGTGTGGAGCATCACCACTAGAGAATCCTTCTCATCTTCCGAATCAGCAAATAGGACTGCTTGCTCCCAAGCCGCCAAAGTATAGATAGGATCCAAGGGAACTCCTGTTTGCTGTGCAATTTGTCTGCACAAATCTATTTCCCCATCCAGTACCTTCCCAAACCTTGTAAGTGCAGAATATTGAGTCAAGACAATATCTTGAAGATTTTACAGGAAAAGCAGAGCCTCAAGTAAACAAAAAACCACAATGAAAATTTTAAGTTCCCACTAGAAAGAAAACTGTATGTTTCACATCGATATCTCATCACACCTAAGCTACTTATTCTCCCACGATCATGATCAAAAATAACAAATTTGACACAAGTCTTGGCTGTGCTGCTGGAACTTGTCGAACATTATATCAAAGAAGAAAGTAGCCTAGAGATGGAAAAGAGGCAAATCAACCATGCAGCTTTCATAATTCAGTAGGATCAGATCAAGAGAGAGTAGATGTGTGCACTGGGACAAACAGTAGAAAGTGGAAGAAAAAAACTATCGAATAAAGAGAGATTAAGTGAGAGAGCAGCCACATTATAATGTTCAAAACTTAAATAAAACAACATCAAAGGGAGAAGGAAATGGATATGCATCGAGCAGCACCAATTATCAATTTTCCTAGGAAGGAACAAGTTAACCAACATACGTGCATCAATGCATGGCCTTAACAACTTCAGAAGCGTTTATCTATGGCAATATTATTTTCTATGTCGCTAAAATCTTAGGCGTGTCTAATCTCAGTAAAACAATCAATGATGAGGTTCGCCAAATTAGAGTCACCAAATGCATGCCGACATCTTCAAATAAAGCATCATTTGAAACATAAGAAAAATGGGATGCCTAAGCATTTTCCAGGTCATGAAGAATTTTTCCTCTGGTTTTTAAATACTAATATTAAATAGGTGACATCATAGTTGTGAAAAGCATGCCCCTGATTACATAGCCAGGCACGCCATTTGCGCTTGGGTAGTGACTTAGGCATAATACTTGAAAGAAGCACGCGCCTTTTGAGAGGTTAAGGCATGCTTAAGGCATGATTTCCCTAACCTCATTGAAGTGAGATTTTTTTTTTAAAAGCCTAAGAGCATCCACATCAGTTTCTCTATAGTATCTCTAAAATTTGGGATAAACCATCTTTATTAAATTTAGATAATCACTTTTCACTGCACACTATATCAGCTACTATAAAGTTTCCATTATCTTATTTTTTTATTATTTTCTTCTCTCTCTTCCATTTTTTATTATTTTTTCTCTTTATAATATATACTTTTCATTACCCAATCAATTCTCTTTATTTTTTCTCTCTCCCAAATTAAATGATATTTTAATGTTTAGGGAATGGATTTCATTCCCTAAATTTAAAGAAATACTATTCATGAAATGTAAATTTAGGAAATAGATAAGGTGGATGATGCAAAGGTTTTTTTTTACGTAAAATGTAAAATTTAAAGTAAATTCTGTGTTTAGGGAAGTTGATGTAGATGCTCTAACCCATACCTTTAATTATCTTTAAATTAATTAGGTTTCATGCATGAGACATTTTTCTAGCATGACTCTCCCTCTCCCCTAGAAAATGAACATCAACCTTTAATTAGCTTGAGTGACTCTCCCCAAGAAAATGAACATCAACCTTTAATTATGTTGCATGCACACAACATATTTTTATTGCATAACTGTTCCTCTCCCCTAGAAAATGAACATCAACCTCCCTAGCAAACTTATTTCTTTCTATATGGCTCTTCAATATTTGAAGTTTGTTTTTTCTTTAATTTGAAGTTTGTTTTTAATTATGAAGATAAACTATTTCAATATTTGAATGTTAGTGAATTTTATATTTACATTATTGTTTAATAGTTTATGGATTATAATTTTTTTAGTGAAATATGTTGGTAAAAATTTCCTATATATGTTTAAATTGTATAAATTTATACTCAAACACCTTACTTCGGTAAGGCGTGCGCCTTACCTTGCGCCTAGTGCCTCAGGCCCCATATCACCTATGCACTTTTAGACGTCTCACACCTTAAATAACTATAGGTGACATTCTCTAGATCAACTCTTAAGATTATCGTGTTGTTACTTGCTATGTTCACACAAACAAAGAATTAGCATGAATAGATGCATCAAGAACCAAATACATAAGAATATTAACCTCCTAAATGCAGCAAATAATTTCAATACCAACAACATGCACTTCAGTTGTCCATATATGTCAATACCTTCTTGGATGGAGTCGTTCGACCCATTGCACAATTCCCTCATCGCCTTCAAGAGATTCTAACCCATAAACCCTCTTAAAGTTAGATACAAGGCATTTTTCACATTCCTCGTACTTTTCTTTAGTATCAGCAAGCATGACTGCAACAACTTTCCATGGAAGCCTACAAGGAAAAACGAGGTTTTGGACAGCTCAGATATGTGTCAGGGAAAGCATGGAAAAATTCATAAAACTTCAAAATTGTAACCTAAAGCATTCCAATATTGTCAAAGTAGATGGAGCAGGAACATGAAAGTAGACAGATATAGGTAGTCTTTTCTTGTGATTTTTCCAGCTCAAACTGATGAATTTCGTGGGTTCACTTAACTTGAAAATGAGTTTGAAGATAGAAATTGGCATACTAATAATCAAATATTGAGGATCAGATTAGGAAGTGGCTCGAGTAACTCCCACTGAACAGACTAACAAGGACAATCCTTATGTTATCACTGTACTATTTGAGTTAACCAGCTTCAGTAGTGTCATTTAAATAAGCTAAGCTAATCCTTCAACAAGTCTACGATGTTCTTTTTTGGATGTGGTGGATTAAGAACTGTGCTACATTTACATTTTTACTTGATGTAAGTTTCAGATGTATATAAGGTTCCAAGAGATGACAGAATTATCCCACGTGCAAGCAATTTTTATGTTGCCAATTCAATTGTGGTAAAGAATGTGTCATAATGCAGGAGCATGGAAAAGTAACAGAGCAACAGGAAAGCAACAGCAGTTAAACCGACTAACCAAGACATTTTATTCTTGCCTAGCCCATGAGAACATTTTCAAAATTTCTTATTAGTGCACTGCAATACAATGAATAATTTTGGGCAAAAGCTGGATGACAACTTTAGGCAGAGTAAAGAAGTATCTATAAAGCAAAGGTTTAGTAAGATTTTGAACTCACCCCAAATATGCAATGCCCAGAGCCAAACCAACAGCTGTTGTCCCAGTACCAGCATCTACTACTAAAGCAATCTTCTGGTCTGTTCCAAATATGTGGGTTTGAGAAAGATATTCTACAAGCCGAATGAGACCTACAAAATGAAAATCAAACCTGATATTCTAATACTAAAGGATAAATCATTTGATTCTTGATGTATAGAACTGGCATTGCAACAAGACACACTAGGAGCCATGTGGATGTTTGTGTACAAAATAATCCAAAAGAAGAAGAAACAAGTCCAGTTACTATAGCAAGCGATGAGAGAGCTTCCAACGATGAACTAGCAAAAGATGAACACTGTCAGAGCCAGCAAGGATTATAGAACTTCCAATGATGATTTAACATATAGAAGGTGAAAACACAAAATCAGAGTAGGTTGGTTGCATAAACATCATTACAATCCAATAAGTGACTAGTTGTTTATGGATAAAATTCAAGAACAGTGGCCAATTCTACTATGTTCACCCACAGCCACTATAAGTCACTGTTATTCTTGACTTCTCGATGTTATACATGGAGACAGAACTAAGATTGAGGCTCTACTAGAACTCTTAGTTTTTGGTGCTCACAAGATATGTAATATAGAAAGGATCATACACAAAGGTAATGGAAGCAGAATGAAATGGTAGAGTGATAATTTATGCGACAGATTGATTAATAACAAAGTACTAACCTCATGAAAATATAAGCTTTACTCCAACTGCATCTCTCCTACAATATCCCTGTTAGCAAAAACCTGCTGGCATCATAAGCCAAGATGGAACACCCACTAACAAACACTTCACCATCTCAAAACCCTAAACCCTAATTCAACCAAACAAGGACAAGATTTTAGCTGAGGACGGTAATATTTATGTAAACTATTTTTTTTCAGAGGTTATGTAGACTATGCAAAAGAGGAGAAGCAAGGAGATAGATTTTCTCCTGAAATGTGTTCTCATAATTAATAATAAATGCAGTTAAGAAGCCAAGGTATCTGAGAGCTGAAATGTGCAGCACAAACACATGCACATTTGTAACTTCATACATGGAATGAACCCGGTTAAGCAGTGAATGATCGAAGACAGTTGTATTGCATAAAGGATAAAGAAGAAAACATGTTGATTCACAAGTATAAAAAAAAAAATGCCATTGATCATTTGGTTCCATGATTATGATCGAATCAACCTACCCAATAGTGCTGCTACACTGCCAGCACCTTCATTAACAATCACAACTCTTCTAACATTCCCAACCTTCCAAAGAGGAGTTCCATTGTCGTTCAAAGACAGCTCATCATTCTCTAAATTCAGAATATCATCTGCCCAAACCACATTTACCTGATCACCTGCCACCAACTCAGCATGTTTCATAAGCATTTCATTCCTATTAGCGTATACTGATCTTGGGACATAACTCACACTCCCATACATCAAAGACACCAGATTGTAGCCCGTGGGCACTGCCGGCTGTTCACCTCGGAGCAATAGGTGCGCCCTCATCCCCCTCTCTGCGCAACATACAGCTGCACCAAAACCCACCTCGTTAAGCATAATTTCACCTAAACCACCTATATGGATATATAGATATATAGATAGATAGATAATGGTACCAAGAGCTGCCGTATGAGCACTCTGGGCACCTCCGCAGGTAATCTATCAAAGAAAAAATGTAAAAGATCAAGACTTGCATCCCAATGACGGAAGAAACGCACGATGGAGAAGAAAAAAGTAGGCGTGCGACCACGAGGTCTGTGGCGGCGTGGCGCAGGATGAGCGGAATAATGGCGTCGAGCTTTCTCGCCTTGTTTCCACTGACCAACGGGTGCAAGAGGTCGTCTCGGATCAAATAGAAGGATGAGGAAGGTTTAGCTTCCTCCGCGGATCTAAGATGGGAGACGCTGAGCCCGTTGGAGTAGTAGGTAAAGGAAGAAGTGGAGGGTTTGGTGAACGAAATGGCGTGGATTGGAGCGGACGGGGACGACAGCATCCACTGGCGGCGGAGGAGAGGGGAGGGTTTGGGGTTGGAATAGCAGCGGCGGCAGGGTGCGACTCTTAATCTCGAGAGAATCGGAAGTTGAGGCGGTGTTTGAAGAGGAGGAGGGAGTGGGGCTGCGACCGTGATGGTGACGCGGCGCAGTGACATCTCCTCCTTCCCTTCCCTCCCCTTCCCTCCTGCCCTTCGCCGGTGCACCGCCGGCCTTCTGGCGCTACACAAGATTAGGTCTGGAGTTTAAACTCAGAAAAAATAATTTCACAAGTGCAGAATGAAATTAAACTTTTTTTAAAAAATAAAATTATATAAATTTTAAAAATATTAATATTTTTTTTAAAAAAAATTATCTTAATAAATGGATCAATTTGTGTCAAAACATTTATATATTCAAGTAGTGTTAGTGTTACTTTAAAATTTTAATTTTGTTATGCTTAAGAATTAAGATCGTGTAAAAAATTGTGTCCAGTATTATCACATTCCTAACTTTGTTACTGGAATAGAACATCATCTACCAACTAATTTGATCGGTCCAGCCCATGAAAACTTTCGACCGACGATCGAGATAAATAAAAAAATATTTAACTCATCCAAACCGTCAGCCTTCTTATTATATTATTGACCTTATATTCAATGAAAAACTCCTAGTCACAATAGAACTCCACAAGAGGTCTCATACCTTTATTCTGCATGCTGTCCAATATGCACAAACATTTTGCACAATGGATGATCAATAATTGTTTGATTCATAAAATGATGAACATGGTTATGAGACTCTGCAGAGATAAAGCAGCAGCTCACAGCAGGAAACAAAGAGGATGCAAACTTAAGCAGAGGCTGGGTCAAATGCATTTTTTGATCAAGAACTACTGATTCTTGAGGACACTCCCGAGTGATATTCATGAGCTGCTCCTCTGGATCAAATATCATGATTCCCTATTTCCCTGTAGCACAATATGGATAAATTTAGATACGGTGCTGTATCAAAACTACCCCGCCAATATACGAATATCATAGCTATTGTAAATGATGTATTAATGTTAAGTCATTCGAAATTCTGAGCAGAGGGAGCATAGGCAAGGTATTTACGCTCATCTGCTTCATTAGTAAACAGCTTCACGACAGAGATAACATCAAATGTCTTGGCACAAGGGATCAAATGAGTAATACTGGACAACCTATCTTCTTTATTTTTTCAGTATATACTAGCTGAGGTGAAAATCAATTTTAAAGAGTTGAAATAAAACGAAAAAGGCTTGTAGAAAGAGGACAGACCTATCCCTTTCTCAGTACTTGTCCACTAAAGAATCAATGTTTGTCCACTAAAGAATCAATGTGTTTTCCAGCATATTTGCCCCCCATATCAATCTTGCAAATAAACTTGTTTTCTGTTAAATTTGGCAACACAGTTTTCCTGCCAATATATGCTATGATCTTACTGCATGAGATTCACCTTTGTATCCTTCCAGTTGTCTCATGGCATGTATTGGCAGGAATACTGAAACTTTTATGTCGACAAAACTTTTTATACAACTCACTGTATAAATATACAGCATTCTTTACCTCAACGTCTAAAATGCTGCGGTTCCCAGTATGTCATTTTAAAAACACATGCAAAAGAAATCTTCAAGGCATGAAACTTTCGTACCATCAACATTTCCCAGCTTATATCAGCTGGCAACAACTGAGAGCTCAGAGCTCATATATCATCTGTCTTGATCTCCATCATGCTAGCAATTCTGTACCAAAAAGAGCCGGGTCTGAGGTACAATGCAACAATAAAAGATGGGTTTTGCAATGCCTAGAAGTTCTCTCGATCTTATAGTTATGGAAGTCAAAATATTCTAGCACATATTGTTATTTTAATCAATCAGAAGATTGGTGGACTTTTTGCTTTTACATACCACTGAAACATTATCAATTTCATAAATGTAGATTTTACTGCATAAACCATTATTTCCATCTTTATAAATGACAATAGAGAACAACACTATAACCCTTCAGATTCTTATCGCAAAATAGGGTAAGCCAACTGAACTTACTTTTCTCTGATGCGGAGTACATCCTTCAGAATCTCACATAACTCTAGTTTTGCATTCACCTGCACTTCTTTGCTTTCTTCTGTTTGGGCGCTTAAGAAATTATCTATGTCAGCTTCTACCGAACAAAGTTTCAGATCAATTTGTTCAAACATATGCTTGAGCAAGGTCTCTGAACTTCCTGAACTGGATTTTTCATAAGTTTCTTCATTTGGGCTGATGAAATGAATTTGTTGGTGAGAGTCCAACTGGTTATCTACAGGTGGAATGGCAACTTGTCCAATTAGTTGTGTTTCCTTTAGAGAAATCGCCTGAAAGCAGTCACTGTTTCAAATAAATCCACCATATAGAGAACCTTTACCTTGTGAAATTATATGTCATTAACAACTTATGGAACAATTCCTTTAGCAATAAGTTAACTCCATAAATAATGAACCTAAGATAAACACAAAACACTAATAATATTTTAATGACATACTAGTTTCTAAAAAAATATTATGTCTATAATAAGAAGAGTAAGCTTTTCATTGAGGATATTAACATCATCAGAAAGTCACCACACGGATCCAAGATTGTAGATATATATAATGGAGAATATACAAAAAAGAATAATACTCAAAAGGATTCACCACACATTACTTTGCCACCCTCTCAATTTTGTTTCCATATATTAATAGCTACTTTTTCTTGGAAAATCTGAATCTTAATCCTACAAAAGCCAATTCAACTGGTAGATAATTGTAGTTAAAAAAAAAATTACTTGGCAATATTCTTTTTTCTTCAAGTGAAAATGGCCCTTCAAGTCACATTTGACAGAAATTTATCATTCTTGAACACTATGACTGTCTTTACTTGTGGGAAAAAGAAGGGGAAAGAAATAGAACGTATGAAAATGGATAGAAAAGAGTTTCCCTGTTCTTTTGGACAGAAAGAAAGCATTGGAGGGAGTGAGATAGATAATTTTTCTCCAATTTCTCCCATTTTCTTTTGCCCAAATTGAACAGCAGACTACTCAACAGGCAACAGCTAGTTGTTTTAGAAAAAGAAATCATTAACTCAATTTATATGTCAATTTTCTATATTTTTTAAAAAAACATACTAAATTTAATTTTATTCTTCTTTCTTTCCCTTCCCTTCCCTTCAAGGAAACAATGAGACAGAAAGTTTACATTTTTTTTTCCCTTCTAAGGAAACCACATCTCCACATGAGAGACTCACTTTATAGCTTCTCTCTATCCACCTTTTCTAAAAATCATTGTTTCTTTCTCATTTTCACCTATTCCTAAAACACAGGCTATACTATGAAGTGAACAAAGAGAGAAGATGCAAAACAATAAACAGTAACTCTCCAATAAAAAAACTAGGCTAAATGTTGCAATTATGCATCTTCCAGCCTAGTAGGATTATTCACAATGAACCAGGGAAAGGAAAGCCAACCTGATCTGGTTCGAGTGATGGAGAAATTCTAGTTGAACCTAATTTTAGCTTGGTTGAACTGGAAGAACTAGTGATCAGTTAGGCCAGTGGTTCACCCACTTGCCCAATTTTGAAAATGTTGCTTGGTTAGATATTGTTAATTTCCTGGATCTCTCTTGTATTATCTACTTTTCTAGAATTGATATTGTTGCTAGAGCTCAAGGTTACTTAAACTGGTTAATGGAGAAAACTTCAAAAATAAATATAACAGTCACAGATCTATAGATCTTAGCACTTAGCAGAGTAAGATAAGTAATCAATAATGAGGTGAATATACTCAATTAGCCTGCAGAAATAGATATTTGATTTTCCACCTCAGTAACCTTTGCTGAAAGTTTGTCAAGCACCTCAATTCGATTCTTTGATTTCTCCAATGCTTGCAACAACTTCTTCTTTTGTATTAGCAATTCCCTTGCTTCATTTTCCTTACCGACTTGGATGCTTTTAGCAGCTGTTTTTTGGAGATTTTCAGCTGCCTCTGTAAGACGCATAAGCCTCAATCGTGCATTATTTGCTGGCGAAATACGTGATATTTTAGAATGACAATAAACCACATATACAAGAAATGACTATTGCTTGCTCCAGTTCAAAACAGGGTAAGTTAATGAATACTGAGAAGACTACCACATAACGTAAAACAATCAGTGAATTAAGCAACTATTTGAGGTCTGCATTAGAATTCTCATCTTCTGACATTGTAAAGTAATGTCTACCAAGGAAAGAATGGAATCAAGATGTTCAAACTTGAGGTTAAGGTAATAGAAATGAGGGGTAATTAAAAAAGCATGATATTATGCTATAAATGGAACTATAAAATTATCAGGTTATAGTAGTCATCTTTAGAAAAGAATAAAAATAAATTATTCGATATCAACCACAAGTTCCGGTAGTCCATGAGTTATGGGTCAATGCATAAAGGTCTTAATGATGATTAAATCGCATTGAGGCAATTGCAAAATTTATTATTTTATAATCTAATTTTGTATTGTTACATGATTTTTCTTGATACCCAACTTACTCTTTCTATATGATTTCAATGTTGAGAATGCTAAGAGAGATGTGTGAGGCTTATGGAAAGTTAAAATCAACAACAATAAAATATGAAAAGCTGAATTGATTAGCAGCAAAATGTGAGGATAGAGGGGAAAAAAGAAGATTTTTTTTTTAACATAATTAACGATGATTTAAATGATCTTAGATCTCAATAGTGATATACCCTTGGATGAATTTCCCTTAATGGCGGTTGACCTAAGAACATTAGACTGATGGGCTGCCTGCTGTGAGCGCTTCTCAATATACCCTGGTGGCTTGGAGATACATATCAAAGTAATTAACGCTTTCGTGTTGTCGATAACTTTTAATTACCAATCTTGCCTTTTACTTATTAATCGTGCTATCTGATTCTATTTTCTTCTTGAAATCCACTTACAACTTAGTAGTTTACTTCCTGTAGGAAGTCACAAGTTCCCAAGTATGATTTTGCAAGATAGAGTCAATTTCAGATGTAATTGTGGCTTTCTATTAGGTCCTTCAGAATAAATTACTGCTTCTGAATAACTTTGGGGATCATTTTCCAATATGAAGGTGATAAAATCTGTTCCGAAGGATTTTTCCACCCGAACTCTTTTTCTTCCTGTGAACTCAACCTCAACAGGTTCATCAACTTCTTCTTGTGATTCCAATGCCCATTTGGAGGAATTTTCTTCCTCTTGAGTCTTATATGGCAATACATGTTCACGAAGCATTTCTCAATTTAATAATCGAGTTCTTGTGTATATTCGGTATTTAAGATTTAAACACAAGGAACTTATAGGCATTGTTGTTATGAGCATATCCAAGAAATATGCAATCAATATTTTTTAATCCTATCTTAATCCTTTTCAGATCAGGAACCAACATTTTGCAAGACAACCTCACATTCGCAAGTATTTGTAGGATAGTTGTCTTCCAGTCCATAACTTATAAGGGTTCTTTTCTATTTTTTTCAAAATACCTTATTTAAAATGTAATTAGCCATTAGCACAACTTTCCCCTTATTTGCTCTAGCAATTTAGAGCTCAATAGAATAACATTTATCATATCATTTGGAGTGTGATTCTTTTGCTAAGCAACACATTTTGTTAAGGAGAAGGAAACTGTTGTTTCATGTCTAATTCCGTGTTTAGCACATAACTCAGCGAATGGTGATATATATATTCACCTCACCTTAATTTTCGTATTAAGTTGGTTTTAACCTTATTCTTATATAGTTTAAATTTATCTATAACTTCATCCTTACTTTGGAGAAGATACATATAACTGTGTTTTGTGTGATCATTTATAAAAGTGATGAAGTACTTATTCTCACTACTTGTTTGTGTGAATTAGGTCGAGTGCTTTAGTGTTTCTTTCACCGTGTTGAAAGGTTGACTTTGTTATTTTTGCTTCAACACAAATCTCACACTTGTGTTTCAGGTCAAGGTGGAATATAGGTATGCTTTGTATGTTAATTAATCTACTTAAAATATCGTAGTTAACATGTTTTAGTCTACCATACTATAAATTGGAAGACTCGAGCATATACATAGAAGAGATTTCGATTTTATTTATCTTAGGTCAAATGGTTATTACATTGAATTTAAACAACCCATCATTTATATAGCCTCTTCCTATAAACATTCCATATTTGGACAACACAATCCAATCTCACTCAAACATAATTCGGAACCCATGCTTGCTAAGAAGCAATACGGATACTAGATTCTTTCAAATCTCTGGAACATACAACACTTTGTTTAGAGTTAGTTCCTTACCTGAGATCATCTTCAACATCACTTTCCCTTGGCCTTTTATGTCCGAGGTTGTTGAATTTCTCATGAATAGCTTGTCTCCATCTTTGACTTCTTTAAAGTTGTGGAGTAGCTCTTTGTTGTAGTAAACATGTCCGGTGGCACACTAATATCAGTCCACCATTATCGTAGGTTTGAACCTATTAGGTTCACTTCAGAAACAACGAAATAGAGGTCCATGTCTAGTTCCTCATTCAGATTGACCTCCTGCTTCTTTGACTTTTTACACTCCGAAGACTGATGACTAACTCAGTCACAATTGTAGCACTTTCCAAAGAATTTCTTTTTGAAATTGTCTCCTCTATGTCCCATCTTTGAAGATTTGGGATTCTTTTATTTTGAGCTTTAACTATGCTTGACAACGTTGGCATTCACAATAGCCTGAACTCTTGTTGTCTTCCTCATTTTAAGTCTAATAATGAATTCTTCCACATTTATCTCCTTTCGCTTATGTTTCAGATAATTCTTGACGTCCTTCCAGTTGGAAGATAGCTTCTCAATGATCGTTGCCACATGTAGTGTTTCACTAGCATCATGCCTTCTGAGTAAATTTCTTACAAGATTAACACAAGCTCTTAGATTTGGTTAATTACCGTCTTGGAGTCAACCAATTATAGTCCAAGAAGCGACCAACAATAAACTTTTTGGCCTCAACATTCTCCAATTTATATTTCTTGTCCAGGGATTCTTACAGCTCCTTTGCCATTTTCTTTATACAGTACACAACGTATAGTGAGTCAACAAAGTTGTTAAGGATGTAGTTTCAGCATAGAAACTTATATTTGTTCCATGTGTCCATGGTTTTCACATCATTTACATCCTCAACATATTTAGGAGATTCCTCGGTCAAGATCCGTATCAGATTTAAACCAGTGAACTTCTTTAGTTTTTCCATATGATTGATTTAAACATTTTCAATCAGGACGGAGGAGGTCAACACATGTTTTGTTGTATCTTAACATCTTCTGTCGCCATCTTAACAGAATAGATTTGTTTTAAGTTTGTTGTTGCTCTATCCATAATCTATCGGAGGGACAGTGATTACTTATCTGTTAAGATGGTTTGAGTTGATTATCTCAAGTTGTCAACCTATCTTAATAAGCTTAATTGCCGAAGTTCGAGTTGGAAAGGGAATTTGCCAAGTCGTTGATTCGTCAACTTGCCGAGTCAGTGTGTGCTTCGAGTATCAAGTTGATGCAGAAGGCTTGAGATGGATGCCGAACAAACCCGAAGTCTTGAGTCCGAGTGAGGAGTGTTGCTCGAGGAACAAAGATGGTGAGTCCTACGAGACAGTATCCTTAAAACATATTTGTCACTTTCAGGGATGCTAAGAGGTCACATTTGAATGTTTGTTTCCTAGAATAAAAATGGCGAAATCATGAATATAATCTAGAATAGGTTGACATGAACGAATATCTAAACGGTATCACGAATATCTACTGAGTGAAAAATTGTACGGTAGAACAAAACAACAAAGAAATGAGGGAATTTAAGGAGAAGAGATCTCTCTTTACTTTTGACACCTTTTTTGCTTTATTCTGCTTGAAGAAAAACTTCTGCTTAGAATTGCTTCTGCCTTTTCTTCCATATGAAGAAAAAAGCATGTAAAGCTTTTCTCATTCATGTTCTGCTCAAGATCAACGTGCTTCTCTTTATAAGAGCTTCTTGGGCTACATGTACTGACATGCACACATGTGACATTCTCATATAAAAGCATATGATAACATGTGGCATCCTCGTGCAAAAGCATATGACAGAATGTGACATGAGTCATTGAGTATGCAAAAGCTTGTGATAAGAAACATGCAAGGCATGTGGCGCGCTCCTAATGCCAGTTGAACACACAAAAGAGACTCATGATAAATTCTGATTGAGTCACATGGACACACTACCCGACTGTTATCCACTGCGTGCAATAGTATTCACACGAAAACCCTTTGGATTAGTACAATTCGGGTCTTTGATTCACACCTCTTGTACTATATATCAGTGTCATTTTTCCGATGTATCATGTTTTCATTCACATTTCTTTCCTTATGTGCTAGTCATTATTCCAAAAGTTAGTAGTCGCCCGTGATTTATCTCCTCCGTGTTGATCCGGAGACGGGTTGATAGGGCGCTGAGAGCGAACGCATTCATCTTTGCCACCATGTTTTCATTCACATTTTCCCAATAGTTTGTTGAGCATGAGCCTCAGCTGAACATGGCTTCGAGATTTGAGTCTTAGTTTCCAAAATTGTTGAGCTCTCACCCCATGTTTAGATATGAATTGAAGAATGCAAACTTTGCCTTGCTCATGACTTTACTTTGACTAATAAACATCAAGCTGTTACTGAGCTCCATTTTGAGCTAGTTCTAAAATGAGTCAATTGAATCGTTCCTCACTTAGGTTTGCTTGACTGATTTAATCAATTGAAAGGGAATGTTGGTACAATAGTAAAGTTATTGTTATGTAATCTTGAGGTAATGGATTTGAGTTGCGGAAACAGCTTCTTGGAAAATATAAGGTAAAGTTGCGTAAAATATGGTTCGATCCTTCTTTGGGATATGCATGAGTAGGAGCTTCATGTGTGAGATTGCTTTTTCTCGATTAAATCAATTCAATCACAAGAATCTGACTTTTTTGGGTTTCACTAATTTAGAGGTTGAAGTTTTTCATCCTATACAACTAAACTTGGACTCCGGAATAAGATGCAAAACAAAAGGAATGAACAGTTTGTCAAAAACAAGGAATTGATTGTGCTTTCTTTTAGAGCAAGTCTGATTAAGTTGTATATAGCTATATTGAAGTCTTATAAAGCTTTTAGCACCCATTTTGTTATGTAGTAGTTTCTATTTGTATATATATTTTCTTATGTTTCACCTTCTTCCTTCTTTTAGTAATAATCCAAATCACTTCTAAATTCTCCTCCGTTAACTCGTTTGATTTAGATTAATTACTAGTTATGGTCTGAACTTTAAGCCTTGTACTAAAAAGTTGAATCAAAATTGTAGATGCACCAATTTTTGTAGCCTTTTGGAGCTTATCCAAAATAATCAATATTCGATCTACAAACATGACATACTTATGCAACTATTTCACGAGCATTTGCCAACTAAGACTATGAATTAATTGTTACAACAGCATAAGCTCCAGGAAATTGTAGGTCATTTTTAACATTCAATCTATAATATCCTAATGGCAGGTGCAAATTAATGTTTGTTTTGGACACAAACATATGAATATGATTGTTAAATTTTTTAAAAGAAATTGTATATTATTGATACTGGCTGTATTTTTCACAAGCCTCACAGTTTAGGTCATGTTTTGAAAAAAAAAAAAAAAATCGTTTGATTTATGAGTTCTTGATTCAACAAGTTGGAACAAACTTGAAAGATCAAGTTTCAATCTCTATCCTCTAAAAGATTAAACGATTTCTATATATTTTGACCTTGCATAGAACTTTTTCTTGATCGTATCTTTGGAAGATCAATTAGATTCTTTCCATAAACCAAGTGTAACTTGATATTCTTTGGCAAGTTTGTTCTCGAACTAGATTGATTTATGTTGCAACCATCACCTTCGAGGTATGATCAAGCAAAGGTCAAAGGCAAGGCAAAAAAAGGAAAAAAAAACCTCGAAGCATGAAGTTCCTATCAATGCGGGGTCTCGGGGCCAATGCGGGATCCCGGAGAAAAGTCAAGGCAATGCAATGCAAATATATATATATACAAAAGCATTATTTTTCTTGCAAGGTTGTCGGTCAAGGCAATGCAATGCAATTCGTTAGGTTGTCAGTCAACGTTAAAATTACGACAAATATTCAATGAATGGATTTATTAAATTATTGTACTAATGTTAGGTTGTTCTTAGGAAGGAATGCGTTGCAGGATCCGACTGTAACGCCTTGGCAAAGATCGCTATATTTCCAGAATTCGGGTGTAGTGTTAAATATGCAAGAGTTCACGTTGCAGAGTCCGACTATAATATATTAGCAAGGATCGCTATATCTCCATGAAAACTTGGGTATAGTGTTAAATAAGCAATAGTTCTCACATCATAGGTTGGATATGAACAAATATAATAGGAAAACTAATAGTTTAAGATTTAGTATATGGAGCATAGGAACTCACATTAGTAAATCAGTGGAGGTAGTAGATACAATGCTTGCTAGACAAGAGGATAGTAAGTTACAAATTTTATCTCGGTAGGACATGTATTTCTATTACTATGAAATTAATATTTCTATAACTATGAAATTAATAAATGAAAATGAAGTAGTTAATAGTGGGGTTACCTTTATCCTTTTCCTTGTATGTTTTCCTAAGAAAAGGAATTTGTCCATTTTCTTTTTTGAGGTCTCAAAAAAGGATGTGGAAACACATAGGAACTCTTGAATGAAAATTGAAAAGGAATGTAGCTCTAGTTCCTTCGGAAATGGCAAGATCTTTGGCATAAGAAAAAGGGGTGATTAGAAGAAAAATTAATATTTTGTGTGTACAAAAGACAAAATGAGTAGGCGAGAAGATAAAGATGATAGAAAACTTAGGTTTTAAATTATAATACACAGGAAAGAGTAAAGCAAGGAATGAAGTGAGTATTGTTGTAGATAGTTTGTTAAAGGATGAAGTTATAGTAGTTAGAAAAGAGGATAGAATTATAGCCCTTAAGAGAATAGTGGTGACAGAGACTATGAAACGTATATGCATCGCAAGCAGGATTAGATGAATCTACTAAATTAAAGTTTTGGAACGACTTAGATGAAGTATTATAAAACATTCCGCCAAATAAAATGATTTTAATATAAGGTGATCTAAATGGGTATGTCGGAGTGAAAAATGAGTAATATAAGAGGGTACATGGGGGTTATCGGTTTGAAACGTGAAATGAATAAGGGAACCTATATTAGATTTTACAATAGTATATGAACTTCTATTAGCTAATAAATTTTTTAAGAAAAAAACACTTAGTCACATTCAAAAGTGGAAATAATAAATCGCAAATTGACTTTCTTATAGTTAGGAAGAAAGATAGAAAGATTTGTAAAGATTGCAAGGTCATCCCTAAAGAAAGCTTAATTGCCCAATATAGGTTAGTAGTGTTGGATATACGCCTCAAGCATAATATCAATGAAAAGAAAATATATACGAGTCCTAGAATTAAGTGGTGGAAGTTAAAAGATGAGAAATAAAAAGGAGAAGGTAGAAGTACAAGTATTATGTGAAATATATAGTGATTCTAATATGATATGGGATAAGATGATATCGAAGTTGATAATAGTAGCAAAGAGTCTACTTGATGAGTCAAAGAGACATGCACCACTAAGTAAAAAATCTTGGTGGTGGAATAAGAAAGTACAAGAGAAGGTGAAGGAAAAACAATTAACTTATAAAAATTATATATTTGTAAGAATAAGAAAAATTTTAAAAAAATATATAATAGTCAAGAAAGATGCTAAGAAAGTAGCAAATAAAGCAAAGAGTGAAACTTTTGAACAATTATATAAAAAATTAGATACAAGAGAAGGGAAAGAGATATTTATAAAATAGCTAAAATGGGAGAAAGGAAGACAAGAGATCTTATCCAAATAAAATATATTAAAGATGAATGTAATAGGGTACTAGTAAACGATGGAGAAATAAAAGAGCGGTGGAAGAGGTATTTTCATCAACTTTTTAATGAACGTTTAGGTGACCGACTTAACTTAGATAATTAAATAGGTCAAATGAGTATAGAAATTTAAATTTTTGTCGTAGAATTCAAACTTCAGAAGTAGAATAAGCTTTAAATGAGATGTACAATAGAAAAGCAGTTGAACCATATGATATTCCAATAGAGGTATGAAAGTGCCTAAGAAAATAAGGTATTGAATGACTTATAAAATTATTTAATATAATATTGAAAACGAAAAAAATGCCTTATCAATGGAGGGTAAGTACTCTACTCATATAAGAATAAGGGAGATGTACAAAATTATTTAAACTATATGGGTATTAAACTAATGAACCATACAATGAAACGTTGGGAAAGAGTAATAGAAAAAAGATTAAGGAAGGAGATTACGATGATTGAAAATCAATTTGGGTTCATGCATGGAAGGTCGACAATAGAAGTTATACATTTTTCTAGACAATTAATTAAAAAATATCGGGAGCAAAAACAACATCTACATATAATATTCATTGACTTAAAAAAATTTATGATAGAATTCCAAGAAAATTTATATGAAAAATTTTAAAAAAGAGAGGTGTTGGCGTAATATATATTAAACTAATTAAGGATATGTACGAAAATATAACGACCAGAGTAAAGACTTTTGGCGGAGTAACTGAAGCATTTCCAATAAAGATAAGGTTACATCAAGGATTAGTTCTAAGTTTCTATTTTTTACACTAATTATGGATGAACTCACTGCACACATTCAAAACACAGTACTGTAATGTATGTTGTTTGCAGATAATATTGTTTTGGTAGATAAAACACGTGAAAGAGTAAATGCTAAGCTGGAATCTTAGTGGGAAACATTAGAAGGGAAAGATTTCAGACTTAGTAGAATAAAAACAAAATATATGAAATTTAAGTTTAGCAATATTAGACATAATGAGACAATTGTTAAGATAGGAGATGATGAGTTGTCCGAAACTGTGAATTTTAAATATTTAGGATCATTTTTTAAAAACGATAGAGGGATTGAGAGAGATGTCTTACATAGAATATAAGCAAAATGGTTGAAATGGAAGAGAGCGTTGAGCGTTTTATGTGACCGTAAAATATCTCTAAAACTTAGAGGAAAGTTTTACAAAATTACAATTAGACCTATTATGTTATATGGAGCTGAATGTTGGGCTATAACTTGAGCACATGAGCAGAAGATGAGAGTTACAGAGATGAGGATGATAAGGTGAATGTGTGGACATACGAGGATTGATAAAATAAGAAATGAGAGTATTAGAGAGAAAGTCAGAGTTGTATCTATTGAGAGAAAACTCCGAGAGATACGTTTAAGATGGTACGAGCATGTACTTAGATGATCAATAAATGCTCCTGTTAGATGATGTAAAATTATGACAAACATACATATCAAACGAGGAAGAGGAAGACAAAAAAAAAACTTGGTTAATAACAACAAAAGAATATAAAATTTATTTAAGTATAAATGATGATATAATAGGAAATAGAGTTCAATAGTGTAAACGAATTCATATAGCCGACTCGACCTAGTGGAATAAGGCTTGGTTGTTGTTGTATATGCAAAAGAGTTATTTTTGTTGGAAAATAATTAATCCATGAAATTTTTAAACGTAACAAACACAGCAGAATGGGGCAACAATCCTGGCCCTATCATGTAACGTGCATGTGGTGTAAAGAAGCCGTTTGAATATATAGAATTTAGCTGCCAGTTGATGGTAATGTTACCAATCTAATCATTGATTATTTTTCTCTACAAATAAGATACAGATGCCTCTCCGAATTCCGTCTGCTAATGCATTCATCATAAACTTTTGTGTGGAAATTGGACATTTAGCTATGTTGCATTTTCTAAATGCTCTTGATTGTTTTATTATATTCCAACTCGTTTTTGGTTGTTGATTGCAGAGTCAGGATTCTGAAGCCACAGTTTATCTGACACAGATTTTACTCCACCTCCCAATTGACTGCTCATTAGATTCAGCCAAAGATATATCTCCCCATTTGACTTTCATTTGTCTGCTGCATTTAGCAAATGAGCATTGTTTGCGCATCCATGATTGTCCTACCATGGATGAACTCGAAATTGTCATTCCATCCTCTGCACTAAAATGATGAATACTAACTGTATGGCGCTACCATGGAGTTGGAATATGTAAATTTGCAGGTTTGATATTGTATTTGGAGATGTTTTAGAGAGCGACATTTTATTTGTATACAGTGAAAATCATGGAGCTAATGGAGAATCGTGGAGCACATGATCCATGACAAAATACTTGCTTTGTATTATCGAGGTTAAACCTCTATTTATGAAGACTGCTCTCTTGACTCTATGACAGCAATGCCAAGGATTTTTATGATTAGAAAACCTTAAATATTATCAGTGGTTGTTCAAACCCATGTAGGTTGCAAATTGCATCGAATTGCTTGTAATAGAGAACCCATGGTGCACTGTTCATGATGTGTTGTCATGGAGATTCTATATATATATAGTTATGTTCATCTCTCTGGTTATCACTAGTGTGTACGTTTTGCTCGTCTTTAGGATGGAAGAAATACCAAATCATTTTGTTTTACTACAATGTGTATGGTCTAATTGTGATACATAGAAGAAATTGGCATGCATAGCGTCATCATGGATTGATGTAGTTGGTACGTACATGAATATTTATTTTAATAAGTTTTGTGATAGATACAACATGCTTCGTAATGTCTAATTTTGCTTATGTAAAGGGTTGTTATGTTAGGATAAAATAAAATTTTCATAATTTATTTATCTATATTTTATTATGAGGTCAGCGATATTGGGCCATTTGGAATTAGTGATATTATTTTTTTGCTCCAAAGACTATTTCATACATTGCAGCAAGTGATTTTGATTCGAACAGTTTCCATTTGTTTTGAGAAACGGTCTTTAATTTTGATTTCAAAAGTTCAATCTAAAATGCAAAATACTGAGCACTGGCCAATCTTAATTGAGAGTTAAATGAAACATTATTAGTTTGTCCTTTAGAAGTTTATTTTACGAAGTCTGCAAATCCCTCGAATCGATACCAAAGCCAGTTCGTTGATAAGTATGGTTTAGAAGTACTCATACATCAACAAAACTAGAAACGCTGCTAATGAAGAACAGCCTCACCTAATACAGGCACATTAATACTCGTAAAATGAAGAACGGGGGAAATCATAAAACTACTGTACAACATTTCGAAGATTTCAAGAAACACATAATTCATGAACGTCATAACAAAAGCAATTACAAGCCAATTTTGCAGTATTCGTAAGAAAGTATTCAAGATGTCAATTAGATAGAGCAGCTCTAGTGCTTTTCAAGTTGCTGTACAACTCTGTAAATATCAATGAAGCAACGACCCTCGTTAGCAAACTGAAATGGAAAGACTATTAGGATCGAGAAACTCAAGAACCGGAAGTCCCAACAACGTATGTCCTTAATCTGGCTCGTTATAAAGCATGCCTGTTGGGTCCTGAAGAGCTGAAATCAGAAGCATACCTTTGTGCCAACCCAAACAAACCGAGAGTGCCACCAGTGTGGAGCATCACCACTAGAGAATCCTTCTCATCTTCCGAATCAGCAAATAGGACTGCTTGCTCCCAAGCCGCCAAAGTATAGATAGGATCCAAGGGAACTCCTGTTTGCTGTGCAATTTGTCTGCACAAATCTATTTCCCCATCCAGTACCTTCCCAAACCTTGTTAAGTGCAGAATATTGAGTCAGGACAATATCTTGAAGAGTTTACAGGAAAAGCAGAGCCTCAAGTAAACAAAAAACCACAATGAAAATTTTAAGTTCCCACTAGAAAGAAAACTGTATGTTTCACATCGATATCTCATCACACCTAAGCTACTTATTCTCCCACGATCATGATCAAAAATAACAAATTTGACACAAGTCTTGGCTGTGCTGCTGGAACTTGTCGAACATTATATCAAAGAAGAAAGTAGCCTAGAGATGGAAAAGAGGCAAATCAACCATGCAGCTTTCATAATTCAGTAGGATCAGATCAAGAGAGAGTAGATGTGTGCACTGGGACAAACAGTAGAAAGTGGAAGAAAAAAACTATCGAATAAAGAGAGATTAAGTGAGAGAGCAGCCACATTATAATGTTCAAAACTTAAATAAAACAACATCAAAGGGAGAAGGAAATGGATATGCATCGAGCAGCACCAATTATCAATTTTCCTAGGAAGGAACAAGTTAACCAACATACGTGCATCAATGCATGGCCTTAACAACTTCAGAAGCGTTTATCTATGGCAATATTATTTTCTATGTCGCTAAAATCTTAGGCGTGTCTAATCTCAGTAAAACAATCAATGATGAGGTTCGCCAAATTAGAGTCACCAAATGCATGCCGACATCTTCAAATAAAGCATCATTTGAAACATAAGAAAAATGGGATGCCTAAGCATTTTCCAGGTCATGAAGAATTTTTCCTCTGGTTTTTAAATACTAATATTAAATAGGTGACATCATAGTTGTGAAAAGCATGCCCCTGATTACATAGCCAGGCACGCCATTTGCGCTTGGGTAGTGACTTAGGCATAATACTTGAAAGAAGCACGCGCCTTTTGAGAGGTTAAGGCATGCTTAAGGCATGATTTCCCTAACCTCATTGAAGTGAGATTTTTTTTTTAAAAGCCTAAGAGCATCCACATCAGTTTCTCTATAGTATCTCTAAAATTTGGGATAAACCATCTTTATTAAATTTAGATAATCACTTTTCACTGCACACTATATCAGCTACTATAAAGTTTCCATTATCTTATTTTTTTATTATTTTCTTCTCTCTCTTCCATTTTTTATTATTTTTTCTCTTTATAATATATACTTTTCATTACCCAATCAATTCTCTTTATTTTTTCTCTCTCCCAAATTAAATGATATTTTAATGTTTAGGGAATGGATTTCATTCCCTAAATTTAAAGAAATACTATTCATGAAATGTAAATTTAGGAAATAGATAAGGTGGATGATGCAAAGGTTTTTTTTTACGTAAAATGTAAAATTTAAAGTAAATTCTGTGTTTAGGGAAGTTGATGTAGATGCTCTAACCCATACCTTTAATTATCTTTAAATTAATTAGGTTTCATGCATGAGACATTTTTCTAGCATGACTCTCCCTCTCCCCTAGAAAATGAACATCAACCTTTAATTAGCTTGAGTGACTCTCCCCAAGAAAATGAACATCAACCTTTAATTATGTTGCATGCACACAACATATTTTTATTGCATAACTGTTCCTCTCCCCTAGAAAATGAACATCAACCTCCCTAGCAAACTTATTTCTTTCTATATGGCTCTTCAATATTTGAAGTTTGTTTTTTCTTTAATTTGAAGTTTGTTTTTAATTATGAAGATAAACTATTTCAATATTTGAATGTTAGTGAATTTTATATTTACATTATTGTTTAATAGTTTATGGATTATAATTTTTTTAGTGAAATATGTTGGTAAAAATTTCCTATATATGTTTAAATTGTATAAATTTATACTCAAACACCTTACTTCGGTAAGGCGTGCGCCTTACCTTGCGCCTAGTGCCTCAGGCCCCATATCACCTATGCACTTTTAGACGTCTCACACCTTAAATAACTATAGGTGACATTCTCTAGATCAACTCTTAAGATTATCGTGTTGTTACTTGCTATGTTCACACAAACAAAGAATTAGCATGAATAGATGCATCAAGAACCAAATACATAAGAATATTAACCTCCTAAATGCAGCAAATAATTTCAATACCAACAACATGCACTTCAGTTGTCCATATATGTCAATACCTTCTTGGATGGAGTCGTTCGACCCATTGCACAATTCCCTCATCGTCTTCAAGAGATTCTAACCCATAAACCCTCTTAAAGTCAGATACAAGGCATTTTTCACATTCCTCGTACTTTTCTTTAGTATCAGCAAGCATGACTGCAACAACTTTCCATGGAAGCCTACAAGGAAAAACGAGGTTTTGGACAGCTCAGATATGTGTCAGGGAAAGCATGGAAATGCTCATAAAACTTCAAAATTGTAACCTAAAGCATTCCAATATTGTCAAAGTAGATGGAGCAGGAACATGAAAGTAGACAGATATAGGTAGCCTTTTCTTGTGATTTTTCCAGCTCAAACTGATGAATTTCGTGGGTTCACTTAACTTGAAAATGAGTTTGAAGATAGAAATTGGCATACTAATAATCAAATATTGAGGATCAGATTAGGAAGTGGCTCGAGTAACTCCCACTGAACAGACTAACAAGGACAATCCTTATGTTATCACTGTACTATTTGAGTTAACCAGCTTCAGTAGTGTCATTTAAATAAGCTAAGCTAATCCTTCAACAAGTCTACGATGTTCTTTTTTGGATGTGGTGGATTAAGAACTGTGCTACATTTACATTTTTACTTGATGTAAGTTTCAGATGTATATAAGGTTCCAAGAGATGACAGAATTATCCCACGTGCAAGCAATTTTTATGTTGCCAATTCAATTGTGGTAAAGAATGTGTCATAATGCAGGAGCATGGAAAAGTAACAGAGCAACAGGAAAGCAACAGCAGTTAAACCGACTAACCAAGACATTTTATTCTTGCCTAGCCCATGAGAACATTTTCAAAATTTCTTATTAGTGCACTGCAATACAATGAATAATTTTGGGCAAAAGCTGGATGACAACTTTAGGCAGAGTAAAGAAGTATCTATAAAGCAAAGGTTTAGTAAGATTTTGAACTCACCCCAAATATGCAATGCCCAGAGCCAAACCAACAGCTGTTGTCCCAGTACCAGCATCTACTACTAAAGCAATCTTCTGATCTGTTCCAAATATGTGGGTTTGAGAAAGATATTCTACAAGCCGAATGAGACCTACAAAATGAAAATCAAACCTGATATTCTAATACTAAAGGATAAATCATTTGATTCTTGATGTATAGAACTGGCATTGCAACAAGACACACTAGGAGCCATGTGGATGTTTGTGTACAAAATAATCCAAAAGAAGATGAAACAAGTCCAGTTACTATAGCAAGCGATGAGAGAGCTTCCAACGATGAACTAGCAAAAGATGAACACTGTCAGAGCCAGCAAGGATTATAGAACTTCCAACGATGATTTAAAATATAGAAGGTGAAAACACAAAATCAGAGTAGGTTGGTTGCATAAACATCATTACAATCCAATAAGTGACTAGTTGTTTATGGATAAAATTCAAGAACAGTGGCCAATTCTACTATGTTCACCCACAGCCACTATAAGTCACTGTTATTCTTGACTTCTCGATGTTATACATGGAGACAGAACTAAGATTGAGGCTCTACTAGAACTCTTAGTTTTTGGTGCTCACAAGATATGTAATATAGAAAGGATCATACACAAAGGTAATGGAAGCAGAATGAAATGGTAGAGTGATAATTTCTGCGACAGATTGATTAATAACAAAGTACTAACCTCATGAAAATATAAGCTTTACTCCAACTGCATCTCTCCTACAATATCCCTGTTAGCAAAAACCTGCTGGCATCATAAGCCAAGATGGAACACCCACTAACAAACACTTCACCATCTCAAAACCCTAAACCCTAATTCAACCAAACAAGGACAAGATTTTAGCTGAGGACGGTAATATTTATGTAAACTATTTTTTTTCAGAGGTTATGTAGACTATGCAAAAGAGGAGAAGCAAGGAGATAGATTTTCTCCTGAAATGTGTTCTCATAATTAATAATAAATGCAGTTAAGAAGCCAAGGTATCTGAGAGCTGAAATGTGCAGCACAAACACATGCACATTTGTAACTTCATACATGGAATGAACCCGGTTAAGCAGTGAATGATCGAAGACAGTTGTATTGCATAAAGGATAAAGAAGAAAACATGTTGATTCACAAGTATAAGAAAAAAGATGCCATTGATCATTTGGTTCCATGATTATGATCGAATCAACCTACCCAATAGTGCTGCTACACTGCCAGCACCTTCATTAACAATCACAACTCTTCTAACATTCCCAACCTTCCAAAGAGGAGTTCCATTGTCGTTCAAAGACAGCTCATCATTCTCTAAATTCAGAATATCATCTGCCCAAACCACATTTACCTGATCACCTGCCACCAACTCAGCATGTTTCATAAGCATTTCATTCCTATTAGCGTATACTGATCTTGGGACATAACTCACACTCCCATACATCAAAGACACCAGATTGTAGCCCGTGGGCACTGCCGGCTGTTCACCTCGGAGCAATAGGTGCGCCCTCATCCCCCTCTCTGCGCAACATACAGCTGCACCAAAACCCACCTCGTTAAGCATAATTTCACCTAAACCACCTATATGGATATATAGATATATAGATAGATAGATAATGGTACCAAGAGCTGCCGTATGAGCACTCTGGGCACCTCCGCAGGTAATCTATCAAAGAAAAAATGTAAAAGATCAAGACTTGCATCCCAATGACGGAAGAAACGCACGATGGAGAAGAAAAAAAGTAGGCGTGCGACTCACGAGGTCTGTGGCGGCGTGGCGCAGGATGAGCGGAATAATGGCGTCGAGCTTTCTCGCCTTGTTTCCATTGACCAACGGGTGCAAGAGGTCGTCTCGGATCAAATAGAAGGATGAGGAAGGTTTAGCTTCCTCCGCGGATCTAAGATGGGAGACGCTGAGCCCGTTGGAGTAGTAGGTAAAGGAAGAAGTGGAGGGTTTGGTGAACGAAATGGCGTGGATTGGAGCGGACGGGGACGACAGCATCCACTGGCGGCGGAGGAGAGGGGAGGGTTTGGGGTTGGAATAGCAGCGGCGGCAGGGTGCGACTCTTAATCTCGAGAGAATCGGAAGTTGAGGCGGTGTTTGAAGAGGAGGAGGGAGTGGGGCTGCGACCGTGATGGTGACGCGGCGCAGTGACATCTCCTCCTTCCCTTCCCTCCCCTTCCCTCCTGCCCTTCGCCGGTGCACCGCCGGCCTTCTGGCGCTACACAAGATTAGGTCTGGAGTTTAAACTCAGAAAAAATAATTTCACAAGTGCAGAATGAAATTAAACTTTTTTTAAAAAATAAAATTATATAAATTTTAAAAATATTAATATTTTTTTTAAAAAAAATTATCTTAATAAATGGATCAATTTGTGTCAAAACATTTATATATTCAAGTAGTGTTAGTGTTACTTTAAAATTTTAATTTTGTTATGCTTAAGAATTAAGATCGTGTAAAAAATTGTGTCCAGTATTATCACATTCCTAACTTTGTTACTGGAATAGAACATCATCTACCAACTAATTTGATCGGTCCAGCCCATGAAAACTTTCGACCGACGATCGAGATAAATAAAAAAATATTTAACTCATCCAAACCGTCAGCCTTCTTATTATATTATTGACCTTATATTCAATGAAAAACTCCTAGTCACAATAGAACTCCACAAGAGGTCTCATACCTTTATTCTGCATGCTGTCCAATATGCACAAACATTTTGCACAATGGATGATCAATAATTGTTTGATTCATAAAATGATGAACATGGTTATGAGACTCTGCAGAGATAAAGCAGCAGCTCACAGCAGGAAACAAAGAGGATGCAAACTTAAGCAGAGGCTGGGTCAAATGCATTTTTTGATCAAGAACTACTGATTCTTGAGGACACTCCTGAGTGATATTCATGAGCTGCTCCTGGATCAAATATCATGATTCCCTGTAGCACAATATGGATAAATTTAGATACGGTGCTGTATCAAAACTACCCCGCCAATATACGAATATCATAGCTATTGTAAATGATGTATTAATGTTAAGTCATTCGAAATTCTGAGCAGAGGGAGCATAGGCAAGGTATTTACGCTCATCTGCTTCATTAGTAAACAGCTTCACGACAGAGATAACATCAAATGTCTTGGCACAAGGGATCAAATGAGTAATACTGGACAACCTATCTTCTTTATTTTTTCAGTATATACTAGCTGAGGTGAAAATCAATTTTAAAGAGTTGAAATAAAACGAAAAAGGCTTGTAGAAAGAGGACAGACCTATCCCTTTCTCAGTACTTGTCCACTAAAGAATCAATGTGTTTTCCAGCATATTTGCCCCCCATATCAATCTTGAAAATAAACTTGTTTTCTGTTAAATTTGGCAACACAGTTTTCCTGCCAATATATGCTATGATCTTACTGCATGAGATTCACCTTTGTATCCTTCAGTTGTCTCATGGCATGTATTGGCACTTTGGCAGGAATACTGAAACTTTTATGTCGACAAAAACTTTTTTATACAACTCACTGCATAAATATACAGCATTCTTTACCTCAACGTCTAAAATGCTGCGATTCCCAGTATGTCATTTTAAAAACACATGCAAAAGAAATCTTTATGGCATGAAATTTTCGTACCATCAACATTTCCCAGCTTATATCAGCTGGCAACAACTGAGAGCTCAGAGCTCATATATCATCTGTGTTGATCTCCATCATGCTAGCAATTCTGTACCAAAAAGAGCCAGGTCTGAGGTACAATGCAACAATAAAAGATGGGCTTTGCAATGCCTAGAAGTTCTCTCGATCTTATAGTTATGAAAGTCAAAATATTCTAGCACATATTGTTATTTTAATCAATCAGAAGATTGGTGGACTTTTTGCTTTTTACATACCACTGAAACATTATCAATTTCATAAATGTAGATTTTACTGCATAAACCATTATTTCCATCTTTATAAATGACAATAGAGAACAACACTATAACCCTTCAGATTCTTATCGCAAAATAGGGTAAGCCAACTGAACTTACTTTTCTCTGATGCGGAGTACATCCTTCAGAATCTCACATAACTCTAGTTTTGCATTCACCTGCACTTCTTTGCTTTCTTCTGTTTGGGCGCTTAAGAAATTATCTATGTCAGCTTCTACCGAACAAAGTTTCAGATCAATTTGTTCAAACATATGCTTGAGCAAGGTCTCTGAACTTCCTGAACTGGATTTTTCATAAGTTTCTTCATTTGGGCTGATGAAATGAATTTGTTGGTGAGAGTCCAACTGGTTATCTACAGGTGGAATGGCAACTTGTCCAATTAGTTGTGTTTCCTTTAGAGAAATCGCCTGAAAGCAGTCACTGTTTCAAATAAATCCACCATATAGAGAACCTTTACCTTGTGAAATTATATGTCATTAACAACTTATGGAACAATTCCTTTAGCAATAAGTTAACTCCATAAATAATGAACCTAAGATAAACACAAAACACTAATAATATTTTAATGACATACTAGTTTCTAAAAAAATATTATGTCTATAATAAGAAGAGTAAGCTTTTCATTGAGGATATTAACATCATCAGAAAGTCACCACACGGATCCAAGATTGTAGATATATATAATGGAGAATATACAAAAAAGAATAATACTCAAAAGGATTCACCACACATTACTTTGCCACCCTCTCAATTTTGTTTCCATATATTAATAGCTACTTTTTCTTGGAAAATCTGAATCTTAATCCTACAAAAGCCAATTCAACTGGTAGATAATTGTAGTTAAAAAAAAAATTACTTGGCAATATTCTTTTTTCTTCAAGTGAAAATGGCCCTTCAAGTCACATTTGACAGAAATTTATCATTCTTGAACACTATGACTGTCTTTACTTGTGGGAAAAAGAAGGGGAAAGAAATAGAACGTATGAAAATGGATAGAAAAGAGTTTCCCTGTTGTTTTGGACAGAAAGAAAGCGTTGGAGTGCGATAGATAATTTTTCTCCAATTTCTCCCATTTTCTTTTGCCCAAATTGAACAGCAAACTACTCAACTGGCAACAGCTAGTTGTTTTAGAAAACGAAATCATTGACTCAATTTATATGTCAATTTTCTATATTTTTTTAAAAAACATACTAAATTTAATTTTATTCTTCTTTCTTTCTCTTCCCTTCCCTTCAAGGAAACAATGAGACAGAAAGTTTACATATTTTTTTCCCTTCTAAGGAAACCACATTTCCACGTGAGAGACTCACTTTATAGCTTCTCTCTATCCACCTTTTCTAAAAATCATTGTTTCTTTCTCATTTTCACCTATTCCTAAAACACAGGCTATACTATGAAGTGAACAAAGAGAGAAGATGCAAAACAATAAACAGTAACTCTCCAATAAAAAAACTAGGCTAAATGTTGCAATTATGCATCTTCCAGCCTAGTAGGATTATTCACAATGAACCAGGGAAAGGAAAGCCAACCTGATCTGGTTCGAGTGATGGAGAAATTCTAGTTGAACCTAATTTTAGCTTGGTTGAACTGGAAGAACTAGTGATCAGTTAGGCCAGTGGTTCACCCACTTGCCCAATTTTGAAAATGTTGCTTGGTTAGATATTGTTAAATTCCTGGATCTCTCTTGGAATATCTACTTTTCTAGAATTGATATTGTTGCTAGAGCTCAAGGTTACTTAAACTGGTTAATGGAGAAAACTTCAAAAATAAATATAACAGTCACAGATCTATAGATCTTAGCACTTAGCAGAGTAAGATAAGTAATCAATAATGAGGTGAATATACTCAATTAGCCTGCAGAAATAGATATTTGATTTTCCACCTCAGTAACCTTTGCTGAAAGTTTGTCAAGCACCTCAATTCGATTCTTTGATTTCTCCAATGCTTGCAACAACTTCTTCTTTTGTATTAGCAATTCCCTTGCTTCATTTTCCTTACCGACTTGGATGCTTTTAGCAGCTGTTTTTTGGAGATTTTCAGCTGCCTCTGTAAGACGCATAAGCCTCAATCGTGCATTATTTGCTGGCGAAATACGTGATATTTTAGAATGACAATAAACCACATATACAAGAAATGACTATTGCTTGCTCCAGTTCAAAACAGGGTAAGTTAATGAATACTGAGAAGACTACCACATAACGTAAAACAATCAGTGAATTAAGCAACTATTTGAGGTCTGCATTAGAATTCTCATCTTCTGACATTGTAAAGTAATGTCTACCAAGGAAAGAATGGAATCAAGATGTTCAAACTTGAGGTTAAGGTAATAGAAATGAGGGGTAATTAAAAAAAAGCATGATATTATGCTATAAATGGAACTATAAAATTATCAGGTTATAGTAGTCATCTTTAGAAAAGAATAAAAATAAATTATTCGATATCAACCACAAGTTCCGGTAGTCCATGAGTTATGGGTCAATGCATAAAGGTCTTAATGATGATTAAATCGCATTGAGGCAATTGCAAAATTTATTATTTTATAATCTAATTTTGTATTGTTACATGATTTTTCTTGATACCCAACTTACTCTTTCTATATGATTTCAATGTTGAGAATGCTAAGAGAGATGTGTGAGGCTTATGGAAAGTTAAAATCAACAACAATAAAATATGAAAAGCTGAATTGATTAGCAGCAAAATGTGAGGATAGAGGGGAAAAAAGAAGATTTTTTTTTTAACATAATTAACGATGATTTAAATGATCTTAGATCTCAATAGTGATATACCCTTGGATGAATTTCCCTTAATGGCGGTTGACCTAAGAACATTAGACTGATGGGCTGCCTGCTGTGAGCGCTTCTCAATATACCCTGGTGGCTGGTGGGAAACTTCTGTGGGGTCGGACCGGTCACCCCCGAGATTAGTCTAAACTAGATACATGGTGTCAACCAAAAAAAAATTGACGAGAACCTTATGGTGGAGCTCAAGTAGCTTGGTCTAACATGAACACTGCCGATGTTAGGTCCTCTTGATTTTATAAATGGTAATCTAACAAATGGTTTACAGCCCAAAACGGTCAAATAGTCTAAGTACTAATACAATAATTCTATTTAGAAAACCACGTTTGATTGATTCTTAAGTTTTAAACTTCTAGCCCCCAGGCTTGGCACAGATGGTAAGCGCATGGTATTCAGTCTGAATCGGGCAGGGGTCAATCCCAGGGGTTTCATTGCCTGGAGAGGTCCTGCCATGCGCTTGCCACCTGTGCTCCTGTTGAACCTCCCTCCATACGACGTGGGGTCGTTGTAGGGGGTTGCTAATGTGACGGTTCAACATTTTTTTTTAGTCTTAACCTTCTAGAATTTGTGGCTTAAAATGGACCAAAATTCTAATATTTTTTTTATTGATTTCCTATATTTGAGATATTTTTTTTTAAAAAAAATCGCCTATTCACAAACCCCTATACCTCAGAAGCGGGTTGCTCTTTGCAATGTTTCTTTATATCCAAAGATTTCAATCTTTTATATGTTCTTCATTGCCATTCTATAGTTCACCACAAAACCACAATTCTTCTATTTTTCTTCCGCCAAAACCAACATGCCACAAGATCAAAACAGCTCCCTCAGCCCAAACGGATCAAGTATAAGAATGCTCATCGAGCTTTCGTGAGACCATAAAGAAAAGAACATTCCTAAGCATAATAAAACCCTTGCGCCATCTTGTCCTACCGAACAAAGCAAGGGAAAGGAAACGAGAGCACCTTTTGAGCGGGTGATCTCGGCCTCGACGCGCAGTTGGTCCAGCTGAATCCGCAGCTGGTCGGAACCCACGAGGCGGTGCCGCGTATGGTTGAAGGCCACCACGGAGGGAAAACCCGTCCGGCAAGGGATCACTGGGGAGCCATGGACGGACCACGGGCGGAGGACGACTCCACATCGCAAGCTCATCTCATCTCGATCTCCCCGAACGCCACCCGTCCGCGATAGCGTAGTCGAGTCCGATCCGTCACCCCGCGACTTAACTGGGCCGGGCCGGTCCAGACACGGACACGATCAGTGGCCCACGCACCTGGGGCGTGTTCGGCCCAGCCAAAGACTATAATAGTTTACGCCTTAAATTTATTTTGAAAAGTATTATAATAAATCATAAAATAAGGAGAATAAAATTGGACTAATTATCCACCCAAATATTATAATATATCATTAAAAAAAGAAGATATTCCCTCTTCATAGAATTCCATCCCAGTAAACCCGCCTAATTACCTTCCCACAAGTGTTTGGCAAAGGCCTCGTTTTGTTAGATTAGATTGCGTTGAAAATGGAAAAAATCGAAGATATAAAGTCAAACCAAATCATTTTAGGCGTCAAGTCAACTGTTGGATTGTTCACCCAAAGTCATCTCCCGCCTGCGTTTGGTGCAACCGTTGCCTACTCACCTAATATTCTCTTTCCATACCCTCCACGACTCACTTATCCACAACTTAATTATGTATTTAACTAAGATTATGTAAACTTTATAAAAGTTAAATCAATTAATCTTTAGACTATTCCAAATTTAAACCTTTTACCGTATTTTTCTGAATCACAAAGTTAGACTGTTCTGACTTCCTATTCCAAGTCAATGCGGAGTCAACTGCTCCACCTGTGAAGATTTTTTTGGATTTGTCGAACGCGGACAATCGCAACTGGTTGAAGAAGCTGTGCCGTGTCCGGCCTCGAGACAACGATTTGTCTTCGCTGTCAACCCTCGTCGAGGTCTCCACATGTGATCGAGGTTGACCTGTGCTTCCACCGCTCCGCCGAACGCAAGTACCAAGGATCCCTGAAAGTCAACTCTCACTTGTATATAATGTCCTTTGTTCTCTTCTCAGTCGAGATCCAGTAGAGCTTCACCTAATTCCGTATTCGATTCCGATGGCCATCGGAGAGTGGCGTCGAGGCCCGACCATCGGCCGCGGTTCTACCGCCACTGTCTCCGCCGCGGTAGCGTCCCCCTCCGGCCTCGTCTTCGCCGTCAAGTCCGCCGACCTCTGCTTCTCCGCCCCCCTGCAACGAGAGCAGGCAATTCTCTCATCGCTCCGCCGCCACCCTAACGTCGTCTCCTGCCTTGGCTCCGACGTCGCCGCCGGAGTCTACAACCTCTTCCTCGAGTACGCCCCTCTAGGCTCGCTCTACGACCGCATAGCGGCGCGCGGCGGCAGAATCAAGGAGGCGGAGATTCGCTCCTACGCCGGAGACCTCCTACACGGCCTCGCTCACCTCCACGCTGCCGGCGTCGCTCACTGCGACGTCAAAACCCGGAACGTCCTGCTCTGGCCCGGAGGAGGCGCGAAGCTGGCGGACTTCGGGTGCGCGCGGCGGACTTCTGGGGCGGCGCCGTCGGTGGCAGGGACGCCGATGTACATGGCGCCGGAGGCCGCGCGCGGCGAGGAGCAGGGAGCGCCGGCCGACGTGTGGGCGCTCGGGTGTACGGTGGTCGAGATGGCCACAGGGCAGCCGCCGTGGCCCGACATCACCGACCCGGTCGCGGCCCTGCACCGCGCCGGGTTCACGGCGGACGTCCCCGAGTGGCCCGGATGGTTGTCGCCGGAGGCCAGGGACTTCGTGGCGAAGTGTTTGAGGAGGGACGCGCGTGAGCGGTGGACGGCGGAGACGCTGCTGCGGCACCCGTTCGTCTCCAAGACGACTTGCTCGCCGGAAAACACCTCCCCTCCAGCCGACCAAGTTTGGGTCTCCCCGAAGAGCACGCTGGAGCAGGGAATGTGGGACTCCCAAGAAGAAGAAGAAGAAGAAGAAGAAGAAGAAGAAGAGAACCACTCCGACAGCTCGAGGGAGAGGCTCCGGCGACTCGCCGGCAGCGTCTCTCAGGCGATCAATTGGGAAACCGATGGCTATTGGATCACAGTGAGATCCAACGAGGATGAATCTGCCGCAGCGACAGCAAAAGCCGATCTCATTGCTTCAGACCCACACTCCTTCGATTCAATTCAATCGGAAATTCCAGAAAACAGAAACGATCCATTTGCCGGAGAATCTATGAATCAAACTGTAGAACAGACACATAATTCCCCTCTTGACACTAGTAGTAAAAACACAATCTTTTTCTCAAATTCTCAGCACTTCAATTATGTTCTTCGTTCTCTCAAAAAAACAGAAAAATGTAATCATATTCCTCCAAGAGATCATCAAAAAGGGGACGCCATTTCCAAGAAGTAACCAGCTATTTTGTCGATGAGATGGAGCATAAATTTAGGACGATTAGCTTAAGCTGGAAGCATACAGATAAAAAAGAAGAACAAAGCGTACTTTGTTAGTGATTGATTAATTAGGAGGACCACAGGCGTAAATTGTAGTTGCGTGCGGTGGACAGTTGGAGATGCGAGTCGTCAGTGGGTCATGCTCATGCTCTACCTTTGCTTGCGGTGACTTTTGAGTTTTGACGGCGCAGTTGCATGTCCTCTCCAGCCTCCAGCTCCCACCTACTGCGCTCCACCGCTATCCACCGTGCTCGACTTTGGATCGGTTCCGATCGAACCGGATTGTCCGGTTCGGCCGATATGGTTAGCTCGAGAATCCAAAGGAAAACCAGATGCCGCGTCTGATGGGAACCACACCGGTCTGGTTGTAAATTAAGGGAGTCAAAAAATAAATTCGGTCCGATGATTCGATATGAATCGATAAAAAAAACATAGGTTTGAATTGAAAATTTTTAAATTTAGGTCGAGTTTGGATGGGAGAAATTTTGGATTGAAATATTTTGGGTCGAATATGGATCGATCCCATTTGACCTGAATTTAGGATTTCATTATTTAGTGGGTATTTTTTTTTAGGTTAAATAAAATTTTATTTTAAAAATTAAGATAATTTTATATATAATGATATCAATCTTTTGAATTAGTTTTTCAGATTATTAGGATCGTGTTTAGATTCAAGTTTAAAGATTTTGAATTGAATTTGAGTTTCCGGTTGAGATTAAAAAAAAAATCTCAATTAAATCTGAATCCGACCTCATTCGACATATCTAAATTGATACTCTTGTAACGGCCTCGAGTTCACGACTAATCTCTCCCTTAGTAGATTTTTAATTTTAATTTTTTAGTTATTATTCAGTTTTACTTCCATATTAACTTGATTATTGAAGGTGAGAACGGGCAGTGAGAAAAAAAAAATATTATTCAATGTTATAAGAAGTAAACTTTGATGTTAATTTGGGAATTAATCACCACACACAGCATTATTTGGGCGAATGTTTTGGTTTTAAAAAAGAAAAAGAAAAAACAGAGAGCATCTATATGAGTGTTATAATATTTAGTTAGTATTTATAATCAATATGTGAATGTTATAGCATCTATATATTAACAATATTCAATTAAAAAAACATTTTATAGAAAAATCAAAAATTCTCAACCGTCTCATCAAATTTTATATATATTGATCCGGCGATAAGAAGAGCCCCCCCGGCTGAAGGAAGTCAACGTCACGTAGAAGTCAAAGGGCCGAACGACCGACCGGAGAAGAGAGGATTGGTCAGCCGACCGGAGAAGAGGAGACCGGTCGGCTGAGCGAGGTCCCAGCGGAGTCAAAGGCACCCGGCGGGGAGTTAGGGTTCCGATGCTCGTCGAACAGGATTGTAAGACTGAGCGGATGGCACGCTCAGCCGAAGACATAAGGTAGCATACTGCTAACAGTCTCCACAAAGCACATCACCGAGTATCTCCCAAGTAGATCACTATATATGGCCGGCCAGACGTAAGGCAAGTGCTGGCCGGTCGGACGCCCGACAGGGAGTAAGGAGAAAAGGACAAAGGACATATTCTGACAGCGGACATGCTTTATAATCCGGCCATACTCCAAATCTGACGACAAGGGGTGCCGCTGTCCCATCGAAGACAAGCTTGGACTGTAGCAGTATGGTATCAGGTAAGCTTGCTGACAGGCCCTTACTGGGGTATGGACTGAGGACACGTGTTTGCCTAGGTATGTGTGTCTGAGCTCCTCCCCAGCTCTATATATGGAGCTTTGCATTTCACCAGAGGTACGCATTCTACAATATTTGGAGCCACTTCTTTGTTGTCGAGCTTTGCCTGACTTGAGCGTCGGAGGATCGTCGCCGGGAACCCCTTCCCGGCCCGATTTCTGTGCAGGTTCGCCGGAGCACCGTACGATCGGCTGGAATCTACGTCAGCAGCTTGGAGAGCGCCACGTGCCCAGCGTTCGTTGATTCAGCGATTCGGACAGGATAAATTTGGCGTCGTATGTGGGAACGCTCCTGCATCCGATCGGAAGCAATGGACGAAGCTGGACGACAGCACTCGGTGATGCTCTCCACAAAGGAGCTCGATGCTTTGATCGAGACAAGAGCCACCAAGCTTATGGAACAGAGACAAAAGTCACAAGCCGAGCGGGCGGAGCAGCAAGCGACGTCAGCATCAGGCAGCCGAGCGGAAGCACCGCAAGCCACAGTTGCATTCCATCGGGCCCTATTCCACACTCCTCCTGAAGCCGCAGCAACTAATCGTGATCAAGAATCTTCTTCGGATGAAATGCCAAGACGAGATAACAAAAAAGGGAAAGCCCCCCGAGCGGACGCCTCTCCCGAGCGGATCAACCGTCAATTTTCAGAGGCTATTCTACGAGACCCCCTGCCTAAGCATTATGTGCCTCTAGTGATCGGTGAGTACAACGGAACCACCGATCCGGATGATCATTTGGGTAAGTTCGATAACACGGCCACTCTTCATCAGTACACAAATGGAGTGAAGTGTCGAGTTTTTCTTACCACCCTCTCGGGATCGGCCCAACGGTGGTTTCGGAGATTGCCGGACGGATCTATCTCAAGTTTCAAAGACTTCCGAACGGCCTTCCTCCACCACTTCGCAAGCAGTCGGCGCTATCAAAAAACCAGTGTTAGTCTGTTTGCCATCAAATAGGAAACCCGCGAATCGCTCCGAGCCTACATCCAGCGGTTCAACAGAGTGGTCATGGATATTCCAATGGCCACCTCGGAGACCATGATGAATGCCTTCACACAAGGCCTCGTGGATGGGGATTTCTTCCGATCACTATTCGGAAGCCGCCCCGAGACTACGACCACATGCTACACCGGGCCAACGAATACATCAACGTGGAGGAAGCCCAAGCGGCCCGGAAAAAAGAAACTCCAACCGAGCGGGCTCCTCCTGCCGAGCGAAAGCCGCACGCTGCTCATCAGCCACCCAGAGGACCGAGGGTCGAAGCAATCCGCTCCCCCCATGCTAGGTCCCACGTGCAAGAGGTAGCTGCCGCGCGGCCCAAGCCAAAGAAGAAATGGACCCCAATGTTCTGCTCCTTCCACCGGACGGACACACATAATACCAGGGATTGCCGGAGTCTTCCTCTAATCGCCCACCCCGTTCCTAGTAGTGGCGGTCGTCGATCGCCATCAGCCGACAGGCGACAGAGGCCTCGTGAAGCCGATCGGACGATAGCTGACAGGCGACAACAACAGACTCCCGAGCAGCATCGCTCTCCGAGGCGGGAGAATCTCCGGATGTTTAGGGAACGGCCCCGACCGTCCGCTCGGGAAGAAGAAAATAGAAGTAATACTTCCCGAGGCGAGATCAACATTATTGCTGGCGGGCCGACCGGAGGCGACTCTAACCGAGCAAGGAAGGCGAGCGTCCGGCAGCTCCAGATCCATGCGGTCGGCTGTAGCCAGGAACGGGCAAGCGGACCCGAAATTAGTTTCGGGCCCAGGGACTTGGAAGGAGTTGAAGTCCCCCATGACGACGCTCTTCTCATCAAAGCGGTAATAGCCAATTACACAATACACCGCATTTTTATTGACACAGGAAGCTCGGTCAAAATCATGTTCAAAATGGCCTTCGATCAACTATAAATTGACCGAGCCGAGCTGCTGCCCATGACAACCCCCCTTTACGGGTTTACGGGCAATGAAGTTCAGCCGGTCGGACAGATCCGGCTGGCCATATCGCTGGGAGAGGAGCCGCTCAGAAGGACGCGGACTGCAAACCTCGTCATAGTGGACTCTCTCCGTCGGCGTACAATGTCATATTGGGACGACCGGCTCTAAGTGAGTTCCGAGCGACCGTCTCCACCTTCCACCAGAAAATCTAGTTCTCAGTAGAAGACAAGGTAGGAGAAGTACGAGGAGATCAACTAGCGGCTCGGTGATGCTACGTTGAGATGGTCCGAGCAGAATCCAATGCCGCTCGGAAAACGCCCCGGATTGAGGTGAACGCTATAACTGAAAAACCTCCCTCTTTGGTTTATGAAGAAAAAGAGGAAGTGCAGATTCACCCGACCCGATCGGAGGCCACAACGTTCATTGCGGCCGATCTGGAGGCCAACCAGAAAGAGGAAGTGATCAAATGCCTCCAGAGAAACCGTGATGTCTTCGTCTGGTCGACGCATGAGGTGCCCGGAATTTCACTGAGTATAGCGCAGCATGAGCTCCACGTCCGACCGGACGCTCGGCCGGTGAAGCAGAGAAAGAGGGACTTCAGGGCCGAACAGAATGCAATCATCCGGACGGAGGTCGAGAAACTCTTGGAGGCCGGCCACATACGCGAGGTCCAGTTCCCTAGCTGGCTGGCGAACGTGGTACTAGTCTCCAAGCCAGGCAATAAATGGAGAGTGTGCATCGATTTCCGGGACCTTAACAAGGCGTGCCCGAAAGATTTTTATCCTCTGCCCCGGATCGATCAGCTGGTGGATTCTACGGCCGACTGCAAGTTGATATGCATGCTCGACGCATATCAAGGCTATCATCAAGTGCCGCTCGCCCGAGAAGACCAAGAAAAAGTCAGCTTCGTTACAGCCAACGACACCTATTGCTATAATGTGATGTCGTTCGGACTAAAGAACGCGGGAGCCACTTATCAGCGATTGATGAACAAAGTGTTCAAAGAGTAGATCGGGCGAAATCTGGAAGTATACGTGGACGACATTCTCATCAAGTCCGTCCGAGCGGTCGATCTCTTTGGAGACATGGAAGAGACTTTCAGAACACTGAGGATGTATGGAGTTAAGCTCAACCCCCAGAAATGTCTGTTCGGAGCCAAGGGCGGGCGTTTCTTGGGCTACATAGTGACCGAGCGGGGCATCGAGGCAAATCCCAGCAAAGTGAAAGCCCTACAAGATATGCCGCCCCCAAGAAATCTGAGGGAAGTGCAGCGCTTGACCGGTCGGATAACTGCTCTGTCCAGATTCATCTCCAAGACTACCGACCGGGCCTTACCTTTTTTCAAAATCTTGCGCAAAGCCACTAAATTTCACTGGGACGAAGAATGTGATCGGGCGTTCGAAGATTTGAAGACATATTTGAACCCCGAGCGGAAAACCAGGCTGCAGATGAGTTAGCCAAACTCGCAAGTTCAATAACGCAGGTCGTCATACAGCAGCCTATTGAGCAAGTATCTTTGGTGGCACACGTCGATCGGATGGAAGGCCTCGAGTTTCCGAGCGACTGGAGAACAACCATCATGGAGTTTCTTCGATCGGGGGCAACACCATCCGATCGGGAAGCAGCCCAGCAATTAAGAAGGAGAGCCGGTCGGTTCACGCTTATTGGAGACCAGCTCTACAAGAAGGTCTTCTCCCGCCCGCTGTTGAAATGCGTAAGCTCAGAAGACGCGGCGTACATCCTCCAAGAAGTGCATCAAGGATCGTGCGGAGGGCATCCGGGCGGACGATCGCTGGCTAAGAAGATCCTGCTGGCCGGATACTTTTGGCCAACCCTGCAAGCAGACGCCGCTCAGACCATGACGACGTGCCTTTCTTGCCAGAAGTACCATAACTTCTCCCACCGACCGGCGGAGGAAATGAAGGCAACTACCGTGTCATGTCCGTTCAACCAATGGGGAATGGATATCGTGGGTCCGTTTCCTATGGCGACCGGGCAGAGGAAATTTCTACTAGTGGCTGTCGATTATTTTTCCAAATGGGTGGAAGCCGAGCCACTGGCCAGGATCACCGAGCAGATGGTCAAGAAGTTTATTTGGCAACATATCATCTGCCGGTTCGGCATCCCCCGCCGACTCATCTCCGACAATGGGCGGCAATTCGCGGGAAAGTTGCTCGAAGATTGGTGCAAAAGCTATGGCATCGAGCAACACTTCACGTCCGTGGCGTATCCCCAAAGTAACGGTCAAGCTGAAGTAGCCAATCGGGAAATTCTTCTCATTTTGCGCACTCGGCTCGACCATTTGGGAGGAAGCTGGGTGGATGAAGTGTCAGGCATCCTATAGGCCATCCGAACGACCCCGAAGGAGGGCACGGACGTCACGCCGTTCCATCTGGTGTATGGCGGCGAAGCAGTTATTCATGTCGAAGTCGGCGTAGAGTCTGTCCGGATCCAGAGTTATGATGATGATAACGCCGAGCGGAGGAACATGGAGCTGGATCTGGTCGAAGAAGAGCGAGCCAAGGCGTCCGTCCGGCTGATGGCGTACCGACAATGGATGAAGCAAAATTACAACCGGCGCGTAATTCCCCGATCGTTCCAGGTTGGTGACCTTGTCTGGAAGAAAGTAAAGTCGGTTGGCGACGTTGGCAAGCTGGAAGCTCCTTGGGCGGGGCCCTTCAAAATCATCGAAAAGCTCCGCTCGGGCGCTTATTATTTGGAGGATGAAAACGACCGGCAGCTGGATCGACCATGGAGCGCGAATCATCTCCAGCCGTACCGAGCTGGGTAAGAGGTGCGCTGATGTAATCTTGCATACGTTGTGGTCGCCTATGTACTTGTAATGCATGCAGCAAAAAGATAAAGGATGACAAATAGCTTCGCCGAACGGCAATGTTCAACTTAGCCTTGAAGGTCGTCGAGCTCCGACGTTAAAAATCGAGAGACGAGCTGGCGTCTATTAACCCTCCGAGCGGAAGACAGTCGAGCTCCGACGTTAAAAATCGAGAGACGTGCCGGCGTCTATAAACCCTCCGAGCGGAAGATCGTCGAGCTCCGACGTTAAAAATCTAGAGACGAGCCGGCGTCTATAAACTCTCCGAGCGGAAGACCGTCGAGCTCTGACGTTAAAAATCGAGAGACGAGCCGGCGTCTATAAACCCTCCGAGCGGAAGACCGTCGAGCTAAGACGTTAAAAATCGAGAGACGAGTGGCCTATAAACCCTCCGAAGGAAGACCGTCGAGCTCGACGTTAAAAATCGAGAGAGCGTCTATAAACTCTCCGGCGGAAGACCGCCGAGCTCGACGTTAAAATCGAGACGAGCCGGCGTCTATAAACCCTCCGGCGGAAGACCGTCGAGCTCGACGTTAAAATCGAGACGAGCCGACGTCTATAAACCCTCCGAGCGGAAGACCGTCGAGCTCCGACGTTAAAAATCGAGAGACGTGCCGGCGTCTATAAACCCTCCGAGCGGAAGACCGTCGAGCTCCGACGTTAAAAATCGAGAGACGAGCTGGCGTCTATTAACCCTCCGAGCGGAAGACAGTCGAGCTCCGACGTTAAAAATCGAGAGACGTGCCGGCGTCTATAAACCCTCCGAGCGGAAGATCGTCGAGCTCCGACGTTAAAAATCGAGAGACGAGCCGGCATCTATAAACTCTCCGAGCGGAAGACCGTCGAGCTCTGACGTTAAAAATCGAGAGACGAGCCGGCGTCTATAACCCCTCCGAGCGGAAGACCGTCGAGCTCCGACGTTAAAAATCGAGAGACGAGCCGGCGTCTATAAACCCTCTGAGCATAAGAGGGCAATAAGGACGGCAAGTGTCCAAGGAATTCTGTTATCAAAGCGTCAATATCGTTCGACCGCTCCTGTATCCGATCCGCTCGGCTCTATACCCGAAGGTACTTCATTAGTATCTAGCCAACGATCTCTGCTAAGGGGAACGTTACATATTTAGCGAACGATCGGCATCTAAGTGTGATAAAAGGCGGGCGGTCGGCACACAGATAAACTTCGATTCGAGATATCATATCAAAGAAACAACAAGCAAAAGGAGATTACATTAAAGAAAATAAGGCCGAGCAGCCAAATTACAAAAAGGGGGTAGTTCATAGCCGAACGGCTAGATTACATTTAAGCTTCTACTCTAAATAATCATAAAGATCCTTGGGGATATTGTCAAGAAGCGCCACTTGATCTGCAGCCGGGATGGCGAAGGACTCGGGAAGTTGCCCCTTGGACTTCAAATATGCGGTGGTGGCGGTCATGGCGAGGTCAAAGGCAGTGTACATCCGCTCACAAACCTTCTCTGAAAATTCGGGCGAGCGGATGTAATTCTGTCTCAGGGCGGTGACCCAGCTCGGCTCAGCCTCTTGGTATTCTTTGAAGGCCAATTGAGACACGTCGAAGGACTCCTGCAGAGTTTTCAGCTCGTCTATATGCTTCAGTGCCTCAGCCGAGCGACCTGCTTTCTCGCCATCGAGCTGGTCCATCAGCCCCTTTACTTTCTGCTCTAGGCCCCGAGCCTCCACATTCTTTTTCTCCAGATTGGAGATGGCCGTGTTTTTGCGAGTAGTGGCTAGGGTTATTTTTGTGTCGAGCGATTTGACCTGTCGCTCGGACTCGGCCAAGGCGTGGGCCTGATCGGCCGACTTCTTCTGCTCGGCCGCCAACAAATCTTGAGCTTTCTTCAGCTCCTTTTGCAGCTCAGCATACGAAGGGCCTTGAGAGCCGGACGAACCGCTAGCCGCCATCAGTTGTCTTAATTCCTCGTCCACCATCGTCAGGCGGTTGGAGACAGCTATCTCCTCCACCCATCTCTGGCGAGAGAAAATTAGAAGTTGTTAGTGGCCGAGCGGAGATAATGCATACCAAACTTCGAAGAAAACAAACTTACCCCCGTGGCTTCCTGCATGTGGCTATTGGCCAAATTTCGGAGGGGGATCAGCGCGACGCGCGCCCGAGCGTCGGCCCACATCTCAGCTAGGGGCCCCTTCAAGGTGATGGTGTGCTCGGGTGCGGTTGGGCGGTCGGCCTCTGGCAGCAGCTCTTCAGTCGGGAGATGAAGAGTGACCCGTACAGTGCGGCCATGACCGGGGGTCATCCGACCGGCGGTCGGAAGAGGATCAGAGGCCGGCGCCGAAAATTGAGATAGGATAGTTGAACGCTGGACTGGTTGAGGAGCAGGCGGAAGGGTGTTGACATGAATAGCCTCAATAGGGGCTGCCGGCTCGTCCCATTCAGAGGGCGTCCGGTCAGACGAAATAGCTTCGACCTCTGGAGCCTTGCCGCGAGCACGTGTAGTAGCTCGGGCGGACGGTTGAACGACAGACGTAGCCGATCGGACTGGAGTCTCCACTCGGCGCCTCTTCGAGCCGGGTTGTCCCTCTTCCCGAGCGGAACCTTCTTCTTGGACAGTTGGTCCTCCGCTGGGGGTGGCTCCACTTGCCACATTCTGCTGAGAGGCCTGAGCGGCTGACTCTTCATGAGTCCCGCTCTCCCCTTCATGCGAGCCGACCGGCTGGATGTCGAGCGCCTCCATCTCCTTTGCTGCCGCGGCTTCGAGCACTGCCGCCTTTTTTTTCAAAATGCCGGTCATTACCGACTCCATGACGATGTCCGCTGCAAAGGAAAGAAGAGAAATCAGTTAGCAATCAAAGTATATGCCCAAGTAAAATTCTTAACGAAGCTGCTCGGAAGAGGAGTCCGTATGAGACTCAGGCCGAAGATGTACATCACTCCTTCGTGCAGAAGCTTATTGATGTCAAGCCGCAGACCGGCTAGCATATTTGCAGCATGGAGGTAGTCCGGTCGGGTCTTGAACTTCTTCAGCTCAGGAGTGGGGGGTAGGTCGACCTGCCACTTGGTCCGGAAATTGGCCTGATCGGGCATACGAATATAGAAAAAATACTCCTTCCAATGTTTATTGGAAGAAGGCAGTTTATTAAAGAAGACTAAGCCGGGCCGAGCTTGGAACATGAAGGTGCCCGGCTCGGACTGCTTGGGGTAATAGAAATAATTAAAGACCTCTGGTCGGAGGGGGATGTTGTGGATCTTGAACAAAACAACAACACCACAGAGAAGGCGAAAGGTGTTGGGTACTAGACTGCCGAGCGGAACACCAAAAAAGTTACAAACATCTACAATGAAGTGATGTACAGGGAAACGCAGACCGGCAGTAAACTGGTCACGGAAGACACAGAAAGCTCTGCGCGGCGGCTTGTGTGGCCGAGCGGAGGGACCGGCTAACAGAAGTTCAAAATCACCGGGGATTTCAAAATTATCGGTCAGAATATCAAAGTCACGCCGATCGAATCGTGACTGCAGGGTGGTGTACCAAGGGTCGAGGGATTGGTCTTCAGGATGAGAAGAACTAGCCATTATCCGAGAGGACGAAACCAAAAAAGACGAAGCAGAAGATAAAAGCAAAATGGCAATAGAACAGTGTCCCGAAGATGGAAACTTGGAAGGAAATGTAAAGAAAACACCGGAAGCAAAGAGGGAAAGAAAGAGAACCTTGCAACGAAGAGGAAGATTGAAGAAAAGAGCATCGGAGATTGCCGAAACCAGAAGAAGGAGATCGCCGGGGAACTGGAACGCGAGAAGTTGAAGGCACGCGAGAGCAATAGTGCGGCGAAGAGAGAACGAAGCTTTTTATAGGGTAGAGCCCGAGCGGCCTCCACCGTTGGATCCAGGTCGCGAGAATCGGAGTACTCATCGTGCCGTTCATTTCGAACCACCTCGATCCATCAGGACACCATGCCGCCGCCATACGATGACGACAGCATCGCCACGTGGCATTCAACCACTGGAACACATTTAATGCGCGCGTGCTAGACCTTAATGATGAAGATTGGCGGAAAATTCGAAAAGATGCTGAGTAACGGTGGCGTTGACTGGCCTTTTGGCTACCCTTGGTTTCCGAGCGGATGGTTGTGGCAGCGCGCCGCTCGGCTCAACTGACGGTCCAGTCAGTCGGACTAATCGCCTCTTTCGACTAGACTTGAAGGGGAGGCAAGTGATCCGACGATAAGAAGAGGCACTTCGGTTGAGGGAAGTCAATGCCACGTGGAAGTCAAAGGGCCGAACGACCGACCGGAGAAGAGGGGATCGGTCGGCCGACCGGAGAAGAGGAGACCGGTCGACCGAGCGAGGTCCCAGCGGAGTCAAAGGCACCCGGCGGGGAGTTAGGGTTCCGACGCTCGTCGAACAGGATTGTAAGGCTGAGCGGATGGCACGCTCAGCCGAAGACATAAGGTAACATATTGCTAACAGTTTCCACAAAGCACATCACCGAGTATCTCCCAAGTAGATGACTATATATGGTCGACCGGACGTAAGGCAAGTGCTGGCCGGTCGGACGCCCGACAGGGAGTAAGGAGAAAAGGACAAAGGACATATTATGACAGCGGGCATGCTTTATAATCCGGCCATACTCCAAATCTGACGACAAGGGGTGCCGTTGTCCCATCGAAGACATGCTTGGACTGTAGCAGTATGGTGTCAGGTAAGCTAATTGCTGACAGGCCCTTACTGGGTTATGGGCTGAGGACACGTGTTTGCTTAGGTATGTGTGCCTGAGCTCCTCCCCAGCTCTATATAAGGAGCTTTGCATTTCACCAGAGGTACGCATTTTACAATATTTGGAGCTACTTCTTTGTTGTCGAGCTTTGCCTGACTTGAGCGTCGGAGAATCGTCGCCGGGAACCCCTTCCTGGCCCGATTTCTGTGCAGGTTCGCCAGAGCACCGTACGACCGGCCGGAGATCTACGTCAGCAGCTTGGAGAGCGTCACGTACCCAGCGTTCGTTGATTCAGCGATTCGGACAGGATCATTTATATATATATATATATATATATATATATATATATATATATATATATATATATATATCCAATGGTCTTTGAATGATTAAATTTTATATAAAAAAAATCGATAAATTCCAATCGGCTAGTTTAAGAAATTTCGTGAATTCTTAAAATATGCCGGAATTAGTTTTTTATATATTTCCAAACGTTTAATTTATATGTTATTTTAATTTTATGTAACTATGATTTTTTTTTCTAGGTTGTACTGTTTTCAAATCTATAATAAATTTTATTTTTAAATAAACAACACCGGTAAGAGAAGATAAATTTTTTTTAGTAATAAATATATTTAAAATAATAATATTATGGAATTACAAGTATACATTTAAAATTTATTTTATTTATTTAATATACAATAAGACTAAATATGAATTTGAGTGTGTGTTAACATTCAAATTAATGATGGTGTTCAAATGCCCTTATTAATATTTAGTAAAACTTCTCTTGATTTTTAAAATTATAAAAAATTGTAGATAGAAATTAGCTATGCATTAAGTGAAAGCTATGCTGAAATCAATAATAGGAAATCAAAACCAACGCATTTTAAACAATTACAGATAGAAATATCAATCAGAAACGCATTCAAATGTTTTTTATCCCCTTCAAAAGATAGATCATCGAAATTATCAAAAATAAATGAATAAATGTTTTTGTATCATGTACAACATTTTTAAATATTAACAGAAACTACAACAATTAGTTTTGTAGTAGCAAGAAATTAATGAATCAAACTCATTGCCCTAAATTGAAATTAAAGCAGAGAAGAGAGGAAGGAGATTCATCGGCGGCCAACTATCACCGGCTGGTTGAAATCGATGCCTAGTTGCTGCTTCGGCGATCACTCCACCAGTGAAGTCGATGGCATCGCTATTGATCTTCTCGCCTTCACGTGCCGCTGCTTTTCCGACAGGGGGCTAGGCGCTGGGCGTTTCCGGTGGTGGCTGCTTTTGTGGCCGCCGAGGGCCTGGTACGAAGTGAATCCTCTGCCGCATTCTGAACACTTGTAGGGGCGCAGATCATCGGTCGAAGGCGTTGGAGGAGGAAGCGGCTCCTTCTTCCGATGCTGTTTCAGCGCCGGGGACAAGAGCAGAGACTGCTCTTGCTGCTGTATCGTCGGCGGAGGCGACGATCGGGTAAGAAGCGCCGGCTGTTGCTTTGGCTCTGTCGGCTGCTGAACCCCGCCGTGAGGGGCGAGCGGGGAACGCGACAGCTTGAGGAGGCCGAGGATGCAGTCCTCCTCATCTTGACTGAGGACAGGAGACGGCGGAGGCGAAGAGCGACGGCGCTCCGTTCGCCGGCGCTTTCTGGCCCACAAGGCTGGCAGCGAGCAATGGAAAAATCCAGCGGCCATTGGAACCCTCTCTCTCTGTTTTTTTTTTTTGAGGAAGCGAGACGAGGAAGGGTTTTGAATGAACAGAGAAAAGTATTGAGTATTTATTTGTACATAGAAAATGAAAGAATTTGCCGGGAACGGATCCATTCGAACCCGCCATTTTTCATTAATATTCAAATTAATTAATACTTTAGTGATTAATTACTTACAGTGTGTATGTGTGATTGATTAAGGGTTTACTGGTGTTTTACAAAATTTAAACATCTCATGTTAAGCCATTAGTCTAAACAAAAACTTTTGTGGGATCACGGTTTAATAGTCAGACCCTCTAATAAATAACTAAGTCATACAATTGATGATGCGGAGTTTTCGAGTTAGGTAAAAGTTAATAGGATTGATTGACATGACGGTCAAAGTCAAGAAAAGGTCAATCTTTGAAGTCAGCACGGTCAATCATCGTGGCCGAGAGGTAATTTGACCGGACCATTTGGGTCGGTTGGACGTCGAGCCCATTAGGTTATCTGACCAGACCATTGGGTGTATCGGACGTCGAGTCTCTAAATATTGACGAATAACTCAAGACGAGTCATCACTCTCTAGAGCAAAGACTTATTTGTCAATTGAAAAATAACATGATTATAATTAACTAGGTCGAGTAGTCTAGCCAATTGGATCTATAGTCCAATCTAACAGAATGGATGCCTGGTCCGATTAAATCCTTTAGCTAAACAAATAGGTCGAGTGAATGACGAGTTGTCGACAACACTCTATAAGTCCAATCGACTAAATCCTTATCAGCGATTGTCGATCAAGTCATAGGAGGAACTCAATCGGCTTGACATGTAAGCATACGACCTCTCAATCCAACGATCTCATATTTCTTTTTGACGTCTTATGCCACGCATGACAGAAAATATTCTGCATGCAAATTGTATAGTAGAAACTTCCTCTGCCAAACACAGAGATTGTGGATCCATTTTAGAAAAAGTATTAGAATATCTTTATAGTCTATCATGTTTTTTAAATACTTTAATATTCGTGCACAGACAAATAATAACACTATAAAAGGGGGTCTTCATCTACAAATGGATGTATGTGATAATATGTAATTTTATACACTCATAGCTACTGTTCATCCTACTGTTCATATATTCGACTCAATCACTGATTTAAATGTTGGAGAGCCTACATCGAGACCCCTTGGTCCGACCACTAACACTCCTTTTGATACGAAGAACTGCGGAGTCACTTTTTGTTGAATCAAAGTCTTCAAACAGTCAACATCAGAGTCACCTTTCCAGTGAACCATCTTCTCTGCTTTCGAACGGGATCACTAAGAAATTTAATATTTGAGTTTCACTTATGGGGTATTGCAGAAGTATTTTCGCTCAAGTGAAAAACATACCTAAAAATATTGGTCATCTAGATATCACTTCATAAATACTTCCCGATTTACTGTTATCCCTAATAAAAAAAAATTATAGGACTAAACCCATCCTCTCTCAAATTAATTAGTCGGACGAACTGTATAAATTAACAAACAAAAATAATCTAAACCAAAAAAAACACTTCCACATATATTTAACTTGTGTGAGTTAATATATAGAGAGCAAAATATTTTATTTTATTTTTTATGATTAGCTATAAACAAATTACAATATTAGATATGGAAGAATATGGATCGTGGATAAGTAGGTACATTATTATATATTCGTAATATTTAATTTGAGGTATTAGTTTTATCTGAGATCAACTACAAGAACAACAAAATTTAGCTACGAAATTTTTCCATAGCTAAACTCATTATTTCTTCGCTAATAATCGTTTGCGGCAAAAACAATTCGTTGCTATGATCATCATAATAAACTTGTCGTAAACCATATTTGGCGACGATTATTAATAATTCACCGCTAAAATTAACGACATACTATAAAATGTCGTTAAGATTAATATATGCACTGCTAAGATACACATTGGTTAGCGACGAATTTTACTAAACTCGTCGTTTTAGAGCATCCTCAATGGGGTGTTAAATGGGTATTATAATATCCATTTAATACCCCCTATAATACCCACTCACAAGAGAAAGGAGAGAGGGTGTTCAAAGGTGTTCATGTTCAAAGGTTTGAACACCCTCTCTCTTAATTTTTTAATATTTTCTTTTTCTTTTTTAAATTATAAATTTTTTATATTATTTAAAAAATTAATAAAAAGGATGAATAAGTGGATGGTGAGGTCCATAAATAATGAGTGTTAATATTAAAAGGGATGTGAGTTAAAGAGATATATTGTTATAATGAGTATGTGGTAGTGGGCCATATACTTTTTGATGAGGTGGTGAATGTTATAACGAATTAACGTTGCGGATGCTCTAATATAATTAGTTAGAGCTGATTTAATAATAAATTCATAGGAAATCATTTTTTAGAAAATTTGCTGGGTATCGACGGTTAGCAACGATTTTAGAGAAAATCGCCACTAAAATTGTTGTTAGCGATGATTTTCTCCAAAATCGTTGCTAACTATTGTTTAAAAAAAATATTTATTTTCATTCATATCCTATATACAAATTCATAAAGAAACTCACAAATACTCATATTTCAACACCATCAAGTTCACAAAACATTCACAACTCTAACAATATTCACGAACAACTCTAACAACAGCACAACAAATAAATAACACAACTCTATCAATAATTAACAAATTCACAATTCTAACAACAAGTAACACAACAAATAAAAATCATATATACCATCAAGTTCACATCCAAAGAACTTACTACGACGGAGCATTTCTGCCTACGACACTGTCTCAGCTGGCGCAACTTCAACGAACCCCATTCAGGAATGTTCCAAGTAGTAAGCCGTAAAGTTTCAACAGTCTCCTTGTGCTCAAAATCAAGATATTTCTCGTTTAGCTACATATTAAGGGAAAAAAAAATAAAAAATGATGTACTAAAATAAATATCATATTAATTGATGATTATATCTTTGTTGATATGTAATCCCACAAGTTCTTTGGATTATCGATTAGGATCTTCCACTAATTTTCTATCAATGGAAACTTAAAGTAAATTGTTTCACAAATCTAATGGTTATTAAAAGCTATGATTTGCTTCAATTGAATATAAGTCTCTCCAATCCAATGCTTTCTTCTCAATAAATCTGATTAATCATTAAAGAAAAATCTATTGATGATGTAAATTAATGAATAACAAAACAAGATTTAAACTAAACCTAATGAATAAAAAGACAATAGAATAAATGAATAGCAAAGCAAGTATTACTAAACCTAATGAATAATAATCTTAAAGCATTCAACAAAAACCTAATTTAATCTAACATACTTCATCTAACTTAATCACAAGAACAAACATCAAAAAACAAGAATTGCATGAAATTAAACTAGCATAATTGCAACAAATATAGGAGCAAAAGTGGTTGGGAAATTTCATCGAACACCTAATATGCATCTACCAATTCAAGTCTAACGCATGCAATTTGAAACATGGGAGATTAATGTCATTACAATTCAACAATCAACTCAACATTAATCAACCATCAACACATCAATAATCAACACTCAACACATAATTAAAGACATCACCCAAATTTATGGGAGTGACCGAACACAGTTAGGGATGGAGCTTCGGAAGGGGTTGATTGAAGCACGGATGAAGGAGGACCTCTTCTCTTCTAACCTGAAGAGAAGAGGGGTTATCAGAAGATAAAGTGGATGTTCACTCCTCTTCTAACCCGAAGAGGAGAGGAAAGAAGGGCTGTCATATGTGGATCGGAATGGAGGGCGAATCCTCCTCTTCTAACCCAAAGAGGTGGAGCTGTCGGGTCTTCATTCTCCTAACCGGAAGAGGTAGATAGACGGATGATTAAGAAGCTTCACTTCTATTCTAACCCGAAGAGAAGAAGGGGCTGTGGATGTGGAGCCGGTGGTGGAAATGAAGCTCTCCGATGGTGGTTGTTGGTTTTTCCTCTTTTAATTCGAAGAGGAGAGGTGGCAGGATGGTGGTGATGAATTTGATAAATTCGTTGCTTAATCTTGATATTAGCGGCAAATTAGACAAACTCATCGCTAATGTTTGTTTTCTTAGCGACAAATTAACAAACTCGTCGCTAATGTAAACTCGACAAACACGTTGCTAATGTTTGTTTTATTAGCGAGGAATTTATATTTCGTTGTTAATAATAATATTTAGCTATCGCTATTTTCCTTATTTCTTGTGATATTATTAATTTTGATAGAATTAAATATTTTAAATTATTATAATAATTAATTTGTCTTATGGTTAATCATGATTAAAGACTCGTTCCATTCTTACATTTGAGCATTTGAGAGTTGTATAAGTTTTTTAAAGATTATTCCGCTCTTCATTTCTATGTACGGTAACTCATCCGTCTTTGTCAATAAATCAAATATTTATAAACAATTTTAGTATTCAACCTCATAAAAACTTATTTATATTTATTTAATACATATAAACTATTTAGATGAATAAATTTGGATATGTGACTCGTTAATATTTATAAATAGGAATTATAATTCCAAGACTACAGTGCAACGATAAGAAATTTTCATAGTTAACGAGATATTGATCATAGATCAATTTCTAACTATGGTACACTGTAAATTAATGTTCTCATATAGGAAGATATATAACTCGTTGTGAAACCACACACTGGCTCAAATAATTAGATATATGAATTATTAAAAATTAAAACAAATAAAAAATTTAAATTATTGGTGAATAATATTCATGAATCATTAATAAAATTTTAATCAAAATAAATAAATAATTAAAATAAATAAGGAAGTTCTATTATCAAACTTAATAATCAATTGAATAAATTTAAAATTCTAAAATTTTTAAATAATCAAGCTCAATCTCTCATTAAAAAAAGATGAGGTAAAAATTAAAATGACACTTCAAATTAATACAACATCATATTAGCGTCACTTCCTTTTTAAATAAAAAAGAAGTCAAATGAGCATAGTAATTACTTCTAGTTTCTAGGTGTTCGATCATAATTAAATTATGTTCATTTAAAATATAATAAATATGAAGTTCTCATCTTTAGTTTGTTCGTTAAAATATCACTTAAAAAATTAAAATCAAAATGATATAGAGTCACTAGAGCTAATAACTAACTTTTACAAAATTTTTATGCATTGTAAACTCAATTATCTTATCAAATAAATTCAAATATAATAAAATTAATTTAATTTAGTTTGTTTCCAAACTTACCGTAATTTTTTTTATTATTACTTCGATTATGATTACAAACTAAATTACTGTGTACATTTTAGGATATATATACACATTATACTAATCCACCCCTAAACCTTCTATATGACTAGATTTATTGATAAAACATAATATTTTTTTCAAAAAAAAATTATGAAAATTTTATACTCTTTTTTCTACTATTTTGGTAACCAAAAGAGCGCCACATTTCCTTAGTTAGAGCATCCATAATGCATCCAAATTATAATATTATCATCCCATAAAAAAACTACATACTCTTTATAACAATATATCTCTTTCACCCATATTTCTTTTAACGTTAATATTCATTATTCATTAATCTCACAATCCATTTAAAATTATATCATATTAAATAAATATATTTTAAAATATTAAATTTATTATTATTTTTTTAATAATAACAGTTAATTTATATTTTTTTGTTTTTATAAATTTAATTCAAATTAAATAAAAAATAAATTGTAAATAAATAAAATAATACAAAATACAAATCTAAACCGTTGGAAAAAGTAGATAAAAAATTAAATTATTACCATTTTAAAAAAATAAATAATATTATTATTAAAAAATATTTTTGTTATTTATTATTGACCCATTTTATTTTGAAATTTATATTTTTTTAATAAATATTTTTTTAAAAAAAATACAAGCAGGGGTGGGCGAGGGCTGGCCCACCCCATGTTGTCTTTAACATGTTCAATATTATGAACATGTGGCAAAAAGACGATTCGCTCGCCCTCAACGTCATCGTCAATCCGTCCCTAGGCCAAAGGAGGTAAATCACGTGTGACTACTAGCCATTAGTGCAAATGGCCAAGACATGGGGAAGGTTATGCTCGGTCATGTCGATTTTCGACCCCAAGATCTCATGTGGCAACACCCCATGTCTTAACCATCACACCGTCCCGAGAAAACTTCAATGGGGATGTTCAATATTATGAACATGTTAACATGAAGGGGTGTTATAACACCCATTAACGATGCAATGGGGATGTTCTTTGTATAAAAAATACTCTAATTTTAAAATTATCAAAAATAGTACTAAAGACAATGTTATTTGCTTCCTATCCCTTCCGTTAACCTCCTAAATCCCACACTATTTTTCATATCAAGCCCAAAATATATGATATGGGAAAATATCAGGCTTAGGCTAGGCTTGATATGGAAAATATCATATCTACTCTAGGCTTGATATGATCCAATATCAATGTGGCAAAAGACGAATACGCTCGCCTCAAGCCCCCCCTCCCCGCCAACCCGTCTCAAGGCCAACACGGAGGAGATAAATCACGGACGACTACTAGCTTTTGGAATAATGATTTGCACATAAGAGAGACATTTATCTCGACTTTATCAAGATTTGAATTTCAGATCTTATGGTGACAACACCTCATATGTTAACCACTAAATCGTCCCGAAAAAACTGATCCAATATCAAGTCCAACATGAATCTTAAATAGAAAAATATCAAATCCACCATGGATATAATATAAGATCATATTAAGCCCAATAGTGAGCCTAATATGAAAACATAGACCTTTTTAATTTTAGAGAGTGAAGATGTATTGAAAAATGACAAGAGTGATGAGCTTTAAGAGGTCGATAGGAGGGATAAGAAAGGAATAATATCATTTTTTTTTTCTCTTTTTAGTAGTTTTAAAATTAAGGTACACTTTTAAGTCAATAAAAAATCGCGACCGCTCTCTTGCGGTAAAACACTGTTTTTCTACTTTTCTAGAAGATATAATAAAAATTATTAAACATTTAAAAAAATAAAAAGTTGCGTTTTATATGTCAACAAATATTACAACCGTGTCAGTGTTATAGCATATGCATACACCACCGAAATCAGTTCAATTAGTTATTTTTACCCTTTTCGTTTGTTAGCCCTTTTGTGTGTATTGTGCAGTCTTATTTCTTGAGCAATAAATCGTGTCACTTTATTACTCTAGATATGGCTTAATCGAAAGTTTTTTAACACCATGGGTCATTTGTAATCAATCCATTTAGCCCTTTTCCATTTTCTCCATCAAAATCAAAAGAGAGAGAAAGAAAGCTGAAGACCAAAATAGAATCATAAACGCGGAGAGACTAAAACAAATGAAATCTATAGTATCAATTATAATCTAACAACACACCACATTTAGTAAAGTCAAAGTTCATAGATCTGCAAAAAAAAAAAAAAAAAATCAGTTAATCAAATCGAGCGAAATTCACCCAAAGTCAAGCCGTCAAATTGAAAAAGATGAACGTAAACGCAACATATATATATATATGCTAGCTTTGCATTAGCTTTTCATCAAAAAGCCGTCGGCGACCTTCAACACGTCGAGGTGAGTTGAAGGTCAGGAAGTAAGCCAGCAATAGATCTGTGCAAAAGGTGGGCGGACTGCTCACTGCATGACGCCGCAGCCCGTTTGGAAGATTTTGCACAAAAATATCAAAAAACACACACACACATAAACACGAAACTATGAATGAAGAATTCAAGATCTTGCACCTAAACAAAAACACAATAATAATAATAATAATAACGAGGAAGGTCACTGACGGCGAGGAGTGGACATGGTATCATTTATAGAGCAAGAGACCTACCAAGCATTAGGGTTTTGGGAGCCTTATTTCTCGAGTCAGGAAATATTAATTTATGTGCAAGTTGTCAACTTGCTTCTGAGGATTAAAAGAGAGCAATTATTAACAATTATGACTTTTTGTTCATCAAGATAATCATTCCTTAATTTATTTTAGAAGTAAAGGTTTTCTTTATTTTTTATATATTTTTAAAAAGATTAAGTTTTTAGTACGCTATTTAAGCATAGTACATTACTTTTCCCATCCTTCTAACACCACACCTCCCTTTTTTTCATATTGAAATGACTTTTATACTCCTCAACTTATATTTTATGATTTATATGATAATTCGTATTATAATTAATAATAATAATAAAAAATTTTAATTGATTTCAATCAATTGAGATTTATTAATCATTTACATTATGATAACCTCGGCAACTTCGACAATAATAATTTTTTTTTTTATCGACGGTAATAACTTCGACAATATTAATCGGCGATGATCTAGCTTCGATAATATTAATGGTAGTAAAGTAAAATTATTATTTATTCATTTTATTTTTATTTTATTTTTTCTCCGTTTCTAGTTTTTTTTTCTCTTCCGTTTCTGTTAGAAAAAAAAACAAAAGCAAAAAAATTGCAAAAAAAAGCAAACACAAAAACAGGGAGAAAAAAAATCAGAAAAAAATAGAAAGAGTGGAAAAAAAATATCATTACTCGAGTCTTATTTTTGTCTCTTTTTACTATCTTATTAATTAGTCTCGAGTTTTTTTGACTTTTAAAGAAGTAATTTACAGTCTCTCACTCGAGTACTGAAGCTGAATATAAAGCTATAGCTAATGTAACGTCAAAAATTATTTTGTTACAATATCTTCTTTCAGAATTATATTTTTTCCCAACTGCTACGCTTAAAATATGGTATGATAATATTGGAGCAACTTATCTTATGACAAATCCTGTTTTTCATGCTCGTAGCAAGTATGTAGAGATTGATTTTCATTTCGTTCGTGAACGTATGACAACTCGACAACTTTCGATTTCTTATATCTCTACGGAAGATCAAATTGCTTATATATTTATTAAGTCATTATCTAGACAACGTTTCACCAAGCTAGTACTCAAACTCAACATTCAGGCACACAATCAACATGAATTAAGTAGGAAAAATAATATTTCCAAGTCTATTATATTACTATGTTTATAATTATTATGATTGGATGTCTTATTTAATCTTTTCATTATTGTATTGGACAATTTGTATAAATAAGTCTATTGATTTTAGTAATAAGATTATCAAAAAAACTTTATATTATTTCTTTCCTTTACCTATTGATTTCAACAGTAATATCATCCTTTAAACTAGATCGCAGAGAGCTCCGGCCATCTCCTCCTCTTCAAGCTCTGCCAGCCAGAGGAGGACTGCCACGGTCGTCGCGCTGCAATCCTCGAGGCTCGCATGGACACCGCCAAGCACGACGTCTTCCACCTCTCCTACCTCCTCCTAGCCTTCCACGACCTCTCCTTCACGCTCCTCTTCATCGCCTCCGTCGTCGACGCCTCCTGCCGCGGCCGGTGGCTCCCTTGCAGCCTCTCCCTGACCACCTCTCTGGCGATGACCGTCGCGGTGCAAGTCGTCGTGCGCGCCTACTGGCGGATATTGCAACGGCTGGAGAGGGAGCGCAAGGATGAGCGGGCTCTCACGCGGTGCGTGCAGGAGATGCGGATGAAGGGTGCAGACTTCATCCTCTCCAAGGAGCCACAAAAGAGCTCGAAGTGAATGAAAAGTTCGAGCGTGGAGGTCAAGTGGAGGCCACTTGCTTGGTGCTCGCGCAACCTCGTCACCATTTGCCTCCTTGCCGTCGTCAGAATCTTCTTCCCCACCTTCTGATTCGTACCCTACGATTGATGCTCCACCAAAAAACTATTCTTTTCCTCGCTCCAACGCTCTATTTTGCTCGCGACTACGACCATGTTTCTGCTATTTTGGCAATTTCGATTGCCAACTTGTAATTCAACTGTTCTTTTTCAGTTTGTGTTTAATTAGACGATGTTATCCAAAAAAAAAACTAAAAATTTTATCCAATAAGTCTATTCTTGTTTATCTTCCGTTGATTAAAGATCGACTAATATACAAGATGGCCTTTTTCATTTGATCTAAGATGAACTAACAGATGATCTTTTTCATAATAAAATAATTCAAAAACAGATGAAATATATTTAACAAATATGAAACTTTAATCAAATATTTAACGTAAAACTAAGGAAAGCCAATGCAAATTAAAAATGACATCATGATTACAGATAAACTATCATCTACTGAAACAAATTAGAAATCAAACTGAATAAAAAAAAAAAATCTGAAGCCAACATTTACAGCCACCAATCTTAAGAGAGAAATATATTTATTCTTGAAAACTTCATTATATATTTGAGATGCTAATCTTGCATTAGGAAAGTCTACAATTAAACATGTAACAGCATTGTTAAATTAAAAAAAAACTGGTCAAAAAAACAAAACAAAACAAAACTAAAAAGGGTATAAACGTAAAAGCAAGGGGAATGGGTCAGGAGAGGTGCAAAAAGCACATCTCTTAAGCATAGCAAAGAAACATATAACAATATTTGCAACACAAATATAAGCTGGCCATCAAATAACACATGGTAATTAAAATATTAGAAAGAATTGGAGAAAAATAGTTCCAGTAGCACATTTAGGTGGTCGAAGCCACAGAAAACAGTCACATACACCATATGAAAACAAGTGGGTTGTATTCGAGTAAAAATATCGTGCCTTCCTCTTTCCGTGCAAAAGGATTTGCCCAGTAATCTCTTCGTTCGAACGACTAGCGAATCCTGCATACTTACTCCATTGGATAGGGAATGGTTCAAAGAGTAAAACTCCAAAGATCACTAACAATTCGTGTTCATGAATCTGGCTTCTCTGCAAATTTTTTTCCCCATGGAATATCAGGAAGGAGCTCGAAGCTAAAGGACTATGCTGTTTGATAATCAGTCGTGTAAGCATCAGTTACCATTAGTAGCACCGGGCACTGCACTTTGACCGGTTTTTTGCACTGCTCTCTTAAATGTTTCAGCTGTCAAAATGCAGATAAATACAAGTTCAATATCCCTTCAATCTACTAAGGAACATTTTGCCAAGAACAGAGACAAATGAAAATTTGGCTATAGAATCTTAAAAGGATTGTGACATACCAAAGACAACATTCTTACCTAACCTTTTTCCATTACTAGTTGTTTTTGGAAGGCAAACCACCACCCACTGATAAATCAAGTTGGGTGATGAGTTCGTTAAGTGATAAAACATTCTGATGGTTTCATTTGCTTATGCTAAGTTTCATATACATAAAGAACTATGTAATTCTAAGTGATGGATCATGTCTGTCACAAGTTCACCAATACCTTTTTTTGACCATTATGCACAGATTGTAGACAAGCATGAAAATAAGCAGAACCATAAATATAAGCGAATAAAGGATACCTTTCAATCTTCTAAATCTTCTTTTCTGGTTGGCCCGTCTCCTTTTCCTCTCTTCTTTTGTTAATTCTGCCTCTTCTTTGATATTTCCTTTTCCATGAAAAATCTCCTCAGGAGCAAGCATAGCGGCATCTGAGACGGCCAATGGAGCAACCTGGAAAACCATTGTATTTCAGTGACTCAGAACTTTTTTACCATAAACTAAAAAAACCTTCAAAAGATATTTTTACCTCTTCCATTGCTAGAGCAGGTACATTGACTTGTATAGACATGTCCTCAATAACCTACATCATAACTTATGGTCAATCAAAAAATAAGTACTAAAGGAATTAAACACTTGATAAGCTTTATTGCTAACCGGCTTTGGAGCAAAATGGAAGTGAGACAGCGCATCCAACTTCAAGGAAATCTTTTTGAATAGCATTGTTGCCTGCAGGCATAAAAGAAAAAAGTGTGGGATGAGAAAAGCTGAGAAGCTACACAAGCAACCAGATATGTTATTGCAGATCAATACAATAGATCTAGTGGATCTGTATTATTAACAAATTCAGATTGCAGATATCCCAATGTCAGTTTTTTTTGGCTATAAAGTAAATTCATTATATGCATCAGTAAGAAAGACATCTGTCGATAATATAACCTTCCATCAGGACTTCTGAAAAAGAGGGAGTTTCCCAGGCAAACAAAGAAAAAGGAGGGAAACGCAAAGAGCGTGAGAGGTTTCTATATAATTGCTCAATGGTGAGCATACAACAGTTGAGCTTAAAGAAAATGAGTCGATGAAGACTTATAAACTGACACCTAAGACATACAAATTCTCATTCCCATCAATCATCAATCACTAAACTATGATTAACTATCCTACCAGCTGCTGATATTACAAATTGAAAAAAATGCAGAAAATTTTGGTAAAAATAGCTACTAAATGTCAGGGTTCAGTTTGAATTTTTATGACAAAATTTACCATACAGGAATAGTAAATACGTAGACAAGTAAAATACCTCAGTCTTAAGTTTATCAGAAGCAGAAAGAAGAGCTGGAGCTAGACCTGTCTTCTGTGCATATTCTTCCTAAATTACAAAAAAAAAAAAAATAGAGAGAGAGAAGTGAGTATAGTCTATGTATCACGCATTAACTAATTAATAAAAATGATTTGCATGAATGAAACAGCAAACCTCATATATCTCGGCAAGACCCTTCTTGCTCTTATTTTCATCCTGTTAAAAAGTCCATTATGACATTGTTCCCACTTAGAAGTGTTCAATTTATATATCATAATGTTGCCAAATTTAGAGACAGAACAAGAAAATCACCATCTCTTTGGTCTCCTTAGGGGGTTTAGATGGCAAGATAGGAGCTCTTTCAACATCATCAAAATGACCCTGGAAGCAATCATTAACTTGAATTAGATTGATGATGGCACAAAAATAGTATCCACAATCCTGCAACTGACACTGATTGACTAGACTTAAACTGAATCTTTTAATATTAATTAAAAAACAGAGATGAACACTAAGACTAGGTATGCACAATGACCGGTTAGCTAGATTGGATAGTTCATCTGCTAAGAAAATTAACATCAACAGAGGATAAATACTTTTGTAAACAAAAGTCCGAGAATAAAAGGTTGTAAAGATAATTACTTAACACTTCTGTTAATTAAATAAAAAATATATAGAAATTAATTCCACAAATTTGTCTAAACATAATGTTATAGCACTGAGAAATGCACTTCCTAAATGTTGTTAAATTGTAAAATGAGTGATTTCAGCAAATAAACCTCATATCTCTGACTCCTGACAAACTAGATGTGTTATCACACATTTTCAGTAAAACTCTTACAACAACTAGCACATTTAATTGCTCTGCTTGCACTATTGTACACTCACAAAGAACATTCTTCATCGAGCTGAAATCTAATTTTAGAATATCTCAATCATTTTAGTAAGGACTGAAGAGTGAAGAGAGTTAGTTGATCATTAAAGACAAATGATAACAATTTCATTCTGCTCTTTTTATGAATGACTATGCACATTGGTGGAAAACAAATATCTAATGCTGTTAATATTGTAACACAATGAAACTACCTCAATGATCCTTTTTTTGATTATATCTTCAAGGGAAGCAGTAACTTCCTCTGTGATTACTGGAGCAGGTCTTACATTGTGCTCAAAATCAAGGTCCACTTCCAAAGCACTATTCTTCGGCCTTTTAGCAGCAGTAACCTATCGCAAGAAGTAAATTGTTAAACCCAATGTCTAGTCTTCAATATAATTCAAAATGCAACTGAAATAAAATTATTTTCTTTCTTGTAAATGCAAAATTAAAAACTACAAAAAACAACAACTCTTGGTTCTTTTATATAGATCTTTCTATAAATATATAAATAAAAAGGTGTACCTCTCCCTGCATGGTCCAGGATTTAGGATCCAAGTTTGCTTTCTCCATTTCCTCTATTTTTGAACGCATCTTTTGAAGCTCCTTTTCATGAGTTGAGAGTAACTTTTGCTGTTGTATCAAAGGAAATTGCAAAAATAAACACACATGCCTAACAAAATGTCAAACTCATTCTAATAGTTGAATCAGAGAAATTAAGCACAATGTCTAGGCTTTGTGACCTCGCTATCATTCTTCTCAACATCTTCATCAGTGTTCTCAAAATGATCAACGGCATCCAGTTCAGTGGAAGAGCGTTTTCTCTTTCCAACAGTACCACACTTTTTTTGTTGTTTTTTCTTGTTGCCCCCAAAAAAATCCTCATACCTGGAAAGCATTTTATTGATGAGAAAAAGTAATAAAAGAACAATTAATGCCAATTTTGAAAATAAAAATATTAAATGGGAATTTGAAATAACTAGAATAGTGCTAGTACATACACGGGCTTAAGGACTTGGGAACATCTAAATATCTAAGTAATCTAGCTAGGAGTTAGATTTAGAACTTTCAAACATGCATGTTCACTTCCTTAATTATTGGTTTTAGCAACTGCCAGTCCTAATATCCTCACATCACATATATAGTCTTCAACATCAAAAAATGAGAAGGCTAGTACTGATGGCATACAAACAAACCATACAACAAAAATACTTAAAATATGGGCAAATGAAAGACAATGACTTGACAGTTAGTTTCATTTTCCATGTCCCATCTTGCTTGTCTTTCTAATTTTTAAGAGAATATCTTTGGTTTCTCTCAGGCTTTATAACCGTTGTCTAGAAAAGAAGAAAACTGACACAGCTGTTTCCAAATATAAATTTAAAAATGTAAATCATTCCAGTACACAAACCTGGCATTTGCACCTAGTTCTGCATCTTCATCCCCGTCACTATCAAAATCTTCAAGCTGAAAGTTCAGACAAACATAAAGCATGAAAAGGAATACAGCAGTTAGATATTCTTACTGTTCTTGACATGTAAATTTAGAAAGAAAAAAAAAATACTTTATCTACAAAACAAGCTTTGGTTATGCTTTTGGTGCCTAACCCATATAAATGAAAAAGAAGCAAAAAGAGCAGAAGTAATGTTTTTCAAATAATTAAATAACATGAAAAGATAATTGCAAACATATTGACATTTTTTTCTGAGGAAGGAACAAGAACTATGAAAAAGGAACTAAGGAAATTTTTCTCAAGCATCTCTCGGGTACAACAACTAGCATCCTGTTAAGAATGCAAAGGGAATTGTATTCAGTACTTCAAAACTCTAGCTCTCATGAAGAATGAGAAATTATCTAGATAAAACTCATTCATTAATTCAAAAACTGACCAAACCAGCAAGATTTTGTCTAACAAAACGTAGACCACATGATTCTCTCATATATTACGCTCCAACATAGAAGGCAAAGTGAACTGCATTAAGAATCCTCAGATGTGAACTAGAAGTTTGTACTTGTGATTAGATTACTGTAAGATAGGAACTTTCGTAGGTATGAATATGTTAAATCAAAAGAAAGAATCTTTTGAGACCATCATGTACAAATGGCAAAGCAACTTGCAGAATAGCAAACAATTCATAAGTTTACTGAGATGTTATATTCAGAATTACAAAATGTATTCTTAAAGCAAGAACTAACAACCAAATTCATGATCATAAACTAGTAACATGGAAAAAAATAACCTTACATCCATATCATCTTCCTCCTCCTCGGTGTCATCATCCTTCTCCTTCCGTCCGCTTCCTTTCTTCACAGGGTGCCCATACTCTTTCGCTTCGGCATTCTCCAAATAGTTCTCCAAGTCCTGCATCTTCAAAAACTTATCTTCAACCACGTTCCCTTTTGCTTCGCCTGCTTCTTCCTCTTCCTCTTCCTCCTCATCTGCCTCTCCATCATCTTCGTCGTCCTCCTCGCCATCTTCCTCGTCTTCCGACCCTTTTTCCTCGCTTTCATCTCCATCCTCTTCATCGCCTTCGTCATCCACAGAGATTTCGTCCTTCTCCACCACCATCTCTTCCCCGTCTCCGTCAGCGTCTATAGTGCTTAAGCCTGCGCGTGAATGGTGCTCTTCCTCGAGTCGTTTGAACTCCCGGCGGACAGTAGAGAGCAAGGGTCGCGAGAGAAGGTCGATTTGATACCATATTTGCTCTGCATCGAAACCCTCAACGAGCAAGCGATCTACAGGAAGCTTAGTGCAGAAGGGGACCAGGGATGAGAAGAGAAAGCAGGAGGCGGCTCGAGCGTCCCGGGCAAACTCCGATGACTGCGTAAGATAGAGCGGCGGATCAGCTGACCTAAGACGTTCTAGCGCTTCCTCTCCCTTTTTCATCGGTGATTCCTCTTCCTTCTCCATCTCCACCGCCGCAGCCATCGCTATGGGGACCTCCAGAAACCTAAAACGTAAAACGGGGAACCTAAATTTATTCAGAAGTTAGAAACAGTTTGTCTATAAAAAAAAAAACATTGTTTAATAAAATAATTTTTTAGACATTATTGTACAAATATTATGAGTTAATAAAATATTTTACATTAATTGTTTCTATGCTGATTTCTCTTAATAAAATCACAACCGTGTTATTAAAAAAAACGATAATTTATCGAAGGACACATGCAGAGATCTAAATTTATCAAAAGACACATTCTACTTTGATATTTATCAAAGAACGTATTTTTTTAAAAGCATTTCCTATTTTATCCTCCTGACAGATAATTTGACTTTTTTACATTTTTATTTTCTCCACTATTTTTCTCTCTCATCTCTTTTTTTACCGAACATATGAATAATATTAGTTAATCTTTTAATAACATTTTAATACATTTGAAAAATAAAAATAAACAATGAATAACATATTTAAACTCCTTGCAATTTCAGAAATCTATCGGAACTAAAATGTTCCGATCACACCGATTTCAGTTTCTATGAATTTCTAAAATTACAAGGAGTTCAAATATGGTGTCCATTATTTATTTTGATTTTTCATAGACGTTAACATGCAAAATCAAAGAATCGACAAAAAAAATCTACGTTGGGCTTGATACATATGAGTGGTTTTGCAAAATCATTTTGATTTTCAATCCGTCTATGAAAAAAGAACACCCCACCTGATGCAAAATCAAAGGTCTATAGATGTTCAATTCGTCCATACGTTAGATAGACAAAAGAAAGGAAAATCATCCATCCTTTTTTTTTAAAGTAAATAAGGGAAACGTTTCATCACATAAATCTTTCTACAGTTTGTATTTAAATAATAAACATCATATTTGAATTCCTTGCAATATCAGAAATTTTTGGTCCAAACCCACTGATGGACCTAGAGAGCTCCGATTGCACCCATTTCAGTTCCTATGGATTTCTGATGTTGCAAGGAGTTCAAATATGATGTTTATTATTTATTTTATCTTTTTATAGATATTTATACGTAAAATCAAAGAATCGTCAAAAACAGCCCATGTTTGGTCTGATATGATTCCATATCAGGCCCAACGTGGGCTTGATATAGAAGCATATCAGGCCCAACTTGGACCTGATATGAAAGCATATCAGGTCTAACAGGGCTCTCAGTGATTCTCCAATACATTCTTTGCCTGAATCTATGCCTAGATCAAGAAATTATTCCTCTCTATTTTGGTTGCTCAATTTCATTTCTCGTGTGTTTCCTTGCAAAAAGTATTAATTCGGAATGCTGAGTTGCAACAAATGGATCAGTAGGTGATGAATGGGAATACTCCTCCGTAGTGAAAACTGCATGATGAATGGAATTTTGCATGACTAAATCAAGCCCGGTTGGACTCTGAGGTTGTGAATAACTTGTTCAATTGGTCAGGGTTGGAGTTGTGTCCCTATCCCAATTGATCTCCCTTCAGTCCAATACAACATTCATTATCACTATCTCAAATGGAGTTACTATAAGTTTACGTATTCAGTATTATGCATGTAACTATTACTCATTCAAGGATACATACAAATCAAAGAATGCAACATATGTATTAAAATAATTCCATATCAGGTTCAACATGGGTTTTTTTTTATGATTCTTTGATTTTATGTATAAACATTTATAAAAAGTCAAAATAAATAATGAACATCATATTTGAACTCCTTGCAACATCAGAAATCCATAGGAACTGAAATGGGTGCAATCGGAGCTCTCTAGGTCCATTAGTGAGTTTTATGGATTTCTGATGTTGCAAGGAGTTCAAATATGATGTTCATTATTTATTTCAGTTTTTTATAGATATTTATACATAAAATCAAAGAATCGGCAAAAATAGCCCATGTTGGGCCTGATATGGAGTCATATCAGGCCCACGTTGGGCCTGATATGATTCCATATCAAGCCCAACGTGAATTTTTTTGTCGATTCTTTGATTTGACATGTTAATGTCTATGAAAAGCCAAAATAAATAATGGACACTATATTTGAACTCCTTGTAATTTCAGAAATCCATAGAAACTGAAATGGATGTAATCGGAGTTCTCTAGGTCCATCAGTGGGTTTTGACCGAAACCCACTAATCGACCTAGAGAGCTCCTATTCCACTCATTTTAGTTCCGGTGGATTTCTGAAATTACAAGAAGTCCAAATATGCTATTCATTATTTATTTTTATTTCTTCAAATGTATTAAAATATTATTAAAACTAATATTATTCATATGTTCTGCAAAAAAGAGATGAGAGAGAAGAGAGAGAAAAATAGTGGAGAAAAGAAAAAGGTAAAAAAGTCAAATTGTCAGGAGGGTAAAATAGGAAATACTTTTAAAAAGATGCATTCTTTGGTAAATATCAAAGTAGAGTGTGCCTTTTGGTAAATTCAGATCTCTATATGCGCCCTTTGGTAAATTGTCGAAAAACATTAAAAAATATATTCAATCTAATATAACTCACCGATTTTATAAAAAAATTTTATCAATCATAAAATAATTAAGAAAGTATTCGTGTTAGTATCCTAAAAATCCAATATCTTAAGATTATATGACTCATTTGGAGAAAAAAAATTATAAATATATTATATTTAGGGAGTAAATTGTGAATATTTAAATGATAATATGATATCTTTCATTGACCACTACATCGTAGCCTAAGGATAGAATTATACATGGCATAGATAGGGTCTCGTCCTCATCAAAATTCGGATATCTCATTATTGTTTGAAAATTTTAAATATTCTTCTATAAATAATCATCATCTTCCATTTCACGTGAAGGAAGTTCCTGATTTTTCTTTATAACAAACCTATGATAGGATATATGAACTTCATGTTCCTGATCTTTCTTTATAACAAACCTATGATAGGATATATGAAGAATATGTGATCTCCTTTCCATTTATCATTCTTATCCTCTATAAATGATAAATGATACATGGTGATCAATCATCCATGAGTCGGCAGCTAAATTGTGGAGGCATGGCTATGTCAGACATACGATTTCTATGGAGTGGCCTGTTGACTTATAGTTATTTGATCTTTGTTCTCTTGTAGTATTAGTTAGTATATTGACTTATACTATTTATTATGAGATGATTAATATTAGTAATTTTTTTATTATATTTTATTAATTAATAAAAAAATAAAATTAGTTATTATTTACTTCAATTCAGTGCTGAATGAATAAATATAATAATATTCTAGAATAGTAAATTTTAGTTTATAACATATCAATTGGTTGAATTGATAGTGGTATATTGTAAATATATATAGAACGTTACTCTTTATTATTTCTAGTCAGTCATTAATATACAAGAACAATATTAATGCATTGAGACTAGCATGTACGTCAATGGATAACTTAATTTCACAAGTCATGGATATGAGATATCATATTGACACATGAGTATATATATATTAGAGAATATGTATTGAATAACCTGTCATGAGAATGTTTCATGGATCGTTGTATTAGTGTCATGAACATTCTCACAGTGATTATTAGTATGAATAGTCCTTAAACTTGAAGTCACTATGGTGCCCTACATAAGGAGTAGTATATTTTGGTATTAACAAACGTCATCTGTAATAGGGTGAACTATAAAGTCGATTACTATGTATGCAATAAGTTATGCGAAGGATGTGAGCGATTTAGATGAGATTTATCCCTTTTTTTCATATGACAAAAGTAATATTTGTGGGTCTCTTGATTACTAGGACACAAATATGCATGGTCATGCTCAAATTAGTCAATATGAGATATTGAGCTTATTTGATTGAGTGTGTTTACTTAGAGATCAAGAAACACAAAGATTAATAAGAGGATAATACGGTTTATGCCTTATTAATCAATCTAGATATCAAAGATAGAAAGATTGACTCATATAAGATAATAGACACTGAAAGTTAGGTCAGATCTCGACATTCTCATAACTTGGGTAGCATGATGCCTTACTAGATGTCACTCATTACTTATGTATCTAAAATAGTTTTAGAGACATTACCAATATTACGAGAACCTATTAGGTCACACACAAAGAACATGTTAATTTGGAGATGGATTCATATGATGAATCATTAGATTAAGTCTAATCTAAATTAGACTCATTGAGTTAGACTTAATTGGATTCAATTATTGAATTAAGTCAAATTTAAATCAGACTCATTGAGTCAATTCGGATTGATGAGGATCAATGAGTTAGACTCATTAAGTGACTTGGTGAATTCGAATTCACCAAGGAAGAGGTATGACCAATTTTGAATTGATCATGCATTGGATGAAGATCAAAAGACATATTAGATTAATGGAGTATTAATGTCAATTAAGACAATTGATTGAATAAATACAAAAGGGGTTTTGATTCATTTTCGTGAATATACTTGTGTTCTTATTTGCCTTCTCCTTCTTCTTCCTCCTTGGTCGAGACCCCTTAGTTGGTTGCTAGCACAATCTTAGATGATTCTTCTTCTCTAAGTTTGTGAGTTTGTTAGACAAATAGAATATATTCGTGTGGACATCAAAAGAGGGGTGAACACTTGATCGTGCTAAGATCTACTGAGGACAAAGTTGTTGTCGGGAGTTCATGTGTTACACAACAAAGGTAGAACTATTAATTCAACTAGTATATGGTTTCTTTCACATTGAGCTTCTAGAAAGGATTTTGATAATATTCTGTTGTGCTTGTGTTGTTTTGTGCTCAAGATCCTAACAGTATTTATGAGCTTTATAAACTTGTTTACCTACTTGGGTGAACCAGATTATAAGTCTATTGGATGTTTCTATTATTGATCCCTCTCGGTTCAATATCCCATTTTTGTATGCGTAAAAGCCTTTACTTAATGGTAAGTCGATACACCTTACCCCAATAAGTTCATAAGTCTGCATGCCTTATATTTACGTGTGATAAATCCATTTAATTCATAACGAGTTTTATACTTTTGCTTGTCCCGGATAGCTATAAGACCTAGGACCATAACGTCTCAATGTCTTTAGGTCCCAAAGTCCATAGTCTCTTTTCTCTTTCAACATGTAAATATCTACTCAAGATATAGTGCATAAATTCGATTGATGATGACATACAACTACGATAGAGAATCAGACACACTCAACTTCTTGTAAGAATAATATTAGCAGGTATAATTTACCTGCATATGTAAAATATGACTTGCTCATCTCAAACATTCTTCAGTATCAATCTCATAATGAGACAAAGGGATCATAAATAATGATGATCGAATAACTCTAAGCAAGAGAAATTTTATTCTCCAACTGATTGCTCCTATAAAAATCCAATCCTTATTGCCCAGTACCAACTCTACATATGAAAGTATATATCACAATCATCGAGGAGTGAACAACTTAGGGCATGCTCAATCATCTCTATTGATAAATTCGGACAAAATTGATAAATTATTTTCATATTTGATAAATTGGATAAAAAAGAAAAAGTTGAACTGGGTTACTTTAACACAGTTTACTACTATAATAAATGATCCTACCTGAAAGTGAGAAAGATGGTATGCTGAATAGGTGACTCCGATGTTTACCATGAGAAGACGAAGACTCTGGTGATGTGGGCGAATCTGCATAGCAAAAAAAGGGACTAGGAGAAGAAAGTGTTAGTTGCCAGGTCAGGGAGGGGGTCCCTTACACAGGCACTCCGATGTTCAAGTTAGAACAGTAGCACCGACAAAAAGGATGGAAGAAGATGAACGGAAGTACAATAGTGTGGGTGCACTCCTATGTGTGTACGCGTGAGTATGCGTATGTAAGTGTACTTGGCCAACGGAAAGGACCCCCTTTTTATACTGACTCTCATAACCCCCGTAATAATAAGGCGTCAAAGAATATCTAGTGTCAGAATATATCAGGTAATAAAACATGTACAACAGTTCTCTTCTAGACAGAGGAAGGTTATATGCCAGAATAAGGGAATATTTTCTAGTGATCAGCAGTTGTTATTTTCTGATAGATTGTTGTGATTCTCTGACAATGTTGTCTCCTAGAGGAAATCTGACCGACTTTAGGGCGGGGTGGATGTAACTGAGAGTCATGCCAAATTCAATCCTGTTGGAAAGAGAGGAAGATGGTGTACTGGCTAGGTGCCTCTAATGTTGACCACAAGAAGATGAAAACCCTAGTGACATGGGCGAACTTGCGTAGCCAAAACAGAAACTAGGAGAAGAAAGTGTTAGTTACTAGACCAAGGAGGGGGTCCCTAATGTAGGCACTCCGATGCTCAAGTTAAAATAGTAGCACCAACGAAAAGGATAGAAGAAGATGAACAATAGTACAATAGTGTGAATGTGTACTTGTGTGTATACATATAAGTATACGTATATAAGCGTACTTGGCCAATGGAGAGAACATCTTTTAATACTAACCCTCATAACCTCTGCAATAATGAGATATCATAGAATATTTTGTGTCATAATATGTTGAGCGATGGAGTATGTACAGTAATTCTCCTCTAGGCAGAGGAAGGTTCTATTGCGTGTATATATCAAAATAAGAGAATATTCTCCGATAAGTAGTTGTTATTCTCTAACAAGTTATTGTGATTATTTAGTAATACTATCTCCTAAAGAAGATCAAAATGGCTCTGGGATGGGGTAGATGTAACTAGGAGTCACGTCAAATTTGATCTTGTCTGAAAATGAGAAAGATGGTGCGCTGACAAGGTGGCTCCGATGTTGACCATGAGAAGATGAATACCCTGTTGACACGGATGAATCTGCGTAGCAAAAACATGAATTGGGAGAAGAAAGCGTTAATTACCGGGCCAGGGAGGGGGTTCTTGGTGCAGGTACTCCGGCGCTCAAGTCAGAATAGTAGCAACGGTGAAAATGGTGGAAAAAGATGAACAGTAGTACAATAGTGTGGATGCATTCGTGTGTGTATACGCGTGAGTATACGTATGTAAGCGTACTTGGCCAACGGAGAGGACCCCTTTTTATACTGACCCTCATAACCTCCGCAATAACGAGGCATTAGAGAATGTTTGATGTCAGAATATGTTAGATGATGAAGTATGTACAACAGACCTCCTCTAGGTAGAGGAAGGTTCTATTACGTGTGTATGCCAGAATAAGAGAATATTCTCTGGTGGGTAGCTATTATTCTCTAATAGATTATTGTAATTTTCTATATATGTTATCTCCTAGAGAAGATCTAACCGGCTCAGGGGTTGAGTGAATGTAATTGGGAATCGCACCCAAGAGAGATGAGGAACTGAATTTAGAAGTCCGACCGACTCTGGGGTCGAGTGGATATATGTTGGGCACCGCACCTAGGAGAGATGATGAACTAATTAAGTCTGATGGTTCGATTAACTCCAGGGGTCAGGCGAATATATATTGGGAGTTACGCCTATGAAAGATGAGGAACTAAGTTTGGAGGTCTAAGCAGCTTCGGGTCGAATGGCTACAATTGGGATTCACACCGAGGAGAGATGAGGAACTAAGTCTGGAGGTCTAACCAACTCTAGGACTGGTGGATATATGCTAGGAGTCGTGCCTGACAGAGATGAGGAACTAAGGTTGGAGATCTGGCCAGCTTTAGGGTCGGACGGATATATGCTGGGAGTCGTGCCCAAGAGAGATGAGGAATTAAGTATAGAGGTTCGCCCGACTTTGGGGGCGGGTGGATACATGATGCCTGCTCTACTTTGAGGCCGACTGACTATAGATTGGGAGTCATGCCCAAGAAATGGGGAACTAGGCCTCGAATTTTTTATCGACTCTAGAGCCAACTGGATTTTTCCTGAGAGCCCTACCCATGAGAAGTGGTTCGTTCGGCCACGTACACCCTGATTTTGATCACCCCTTCGCCTTAATTTGGATTGCCACATCATCTTAACTTAGACCTCAACTTTGGGATCCCTACTTTATTCATCGCATCACAAGCCTCCTTTTTAAATCTAGTCAAAAGAGGCTACAAGCTCGACTGACTAGACATATCTTTTTGTGTTTCTCAGCCTTCAAAATTTTCCCTTAAAGTTATGTTAATGTGTGCATACCAATTCATGTGAATAGTGCTTAAACGGTTGTCAACTTGAGCAAACATTACTTCAACCAATCGAAAGTTTTTCACGTTAGTATATTCGTGCGACACTTGACTTGATTATCTTTCGTTCAACATTAGTATGTGACAACTCATTTGGGTAATGTTGGTCAAGTGACCATACGACCAGATGGTCGAAATGCATGGGGAAGCTTTCTTATAATTCGGTCGAGCAGCATGAGAGTCGGGGGCATAAGTGTAAGGGCAAGTTTGCTTTTAACTTGATCGAGTGACATGAGAGTCTAGAACATATGTGCGAGAGCAAGCTTACTTATAACTTAGTTGAGTGTCATAAGAGTCTGAAACATAGGTGCGAGGAAAACTCACTTATAACTCGGTCGAGTGTCATGAGAGTATGGAACATAGGTGCGAGGAAAAACTTACTTATAACTTGATCGAGTGGTACGAGAATATGGAACATAGGCGTGAGGAAAAAACCTCACTTATAACTCGACAGAGTGACATGAGAGTCTGGTGTTATTTTGAGAAGTGTCCTAAGACAATCGTCTTATGGTTTGTTCTGTTTATTTAGATAAATATATATTCACTATTTGAGTATATTTTACTTATATGTTTGAATGGTCTTAAACTCATTTACTGAGTGTCCGCAATATGATTAATAGTATAAAAGAACTTGTGATTAGATCACAACTAGTGAGAGTATATACATGTGTAATTATGGAAATATTGAAATATTCTGTGGTTAATGAATTGATGTATTCGGACATCATCAATTCTGTAAGACTAGCACGAGTTATACTCCTTAGTCTAACTAAGCATTTGTTACTCACTAGCTGGATACATTGATATGGTAACTAGTTCATTAGAATGACATGTTGTCAGGTTTCATATGGTTCTTTACATATATGGATATGTTTGTGAAGAATTTACTATAGCTCGAGTGCAAGTTTCTTTCGACTTGAGGTATTCAAATCACCTTAGTCATGGAGACTTATATTTTGACATCTTAAGCAAAGCACCTCCTTAGAGATGTGAACATGAGATAATTAGGTATAAGTTGAAGTGTCTGAAGGTGTTTGGATAGCCCATAGAGGATTCACTGCTCCTTGCGATAAAGATATATATACAATGACCACTTGTTAGTATTATTACTCAAAGTCTTTATAAAGTATCACATGGTACGAGTATGAAATTCTTAGACACATGTAGAAGTAGTTTAAATTTGCAAGACGAGAAAGTATTACTTAGGATAGGTGTTACTAGGGGTAGCAATTTTCCCCACTGGTTTGGGGCCCTGTGTGGAAAACTTGAAACGGGGACGGGTTTGGGGAGTTAATTCGGGTATGGATTCGGGTTCAGGGATTTTTAAAATCCCCCAAATTAAATCCGGCCAATGTTATCCCTATCCCCGAAGTCGCCCCAGTTTTAATAAAAATAATAATGCTAATACTAATAATATAAGGTAAAAAAGAAATCCCTAATTCCTAAACACTACGTCTTTTGCCATTCGCCCATTCGACGTCGCTTCCTTCGTCCCCACTCCCTTTGACGTCGTCGTTCCCTTCATCTCGTTGATCTCCGCTGATGCTGCTCCCTTCATCGTGTAGATCTTCGTCGATGTTGCTCCTTTCGACGCGGTAAAGCCTTCAGCCTCCCTAGTCTCCTGTCATCGCTCCCTGCCTCCCTTCCAAGTTTGATCTTTGCCCTGCTCCTCTCTAGTCTCCCGTTGGCATTGTTGGCCTACACATCCTACTATTCTCGTATGCCATCAACGCTTGCTCCCATCGTCAGTGAGGTGAGCCATATTTCAAGTTTTTGTTTGTGCCAATTTCTCTCTTCTCTTTTTCTTCCTAGATTCATGAATTCTATTTCAAAAAATATTACATTATTTTGTTTCATTTTCAAATACAAATGATATTTTGCTGGTGTGTTTTGAGATGACCTGATGCTTATATGCTAGTCAGAGTCGTTAGAATCATTATTCTACTCTACTTTTCTTAAAACTCATCTGTAACATTACCTTGTTTTGTTTCTTTTTCAATTGCTAAAGAAACATTGAGGACAAATCATATAGTCATCTCTTGGTGGACCTATCAGTATTGATCCCTTTCAATCATTAAGCTATTTGATTAAGGTCATATTGTTGGCTCTTTTGCTATATTCCTTCCAGCAAATACCTTGTTCTTACCATAATCTTGAGGGTTCTTATTTAAGTTTACATAATTTTATATAATTTCGAGGGTTCTTGTTTAAGTTTGCATAATTTTATATAATTGCTAGGAAAATCTCATGCATTTAAAATATTTTCATAACATCTATACACTAATTAATAAGGTGTTTAGAATTCGATGAAATGTAGTTAATCTCATAGCTGTATCTTATAATTATATCATAAAGTTTCTATCCTCTCCACCTTTTTTATTCTCATATTCATATCTGATAGGCTGAGGTAGATGTATGCTTGTAGTTATGTGATTATGATTGGTAGTTTAATTTCAAAAGTGCCCGTAAACCCAACAAAAGGTCTAGCTGCTGATGATGCGATATATTTTTGGCTTGCTTTATAAATTCTTGTTAATGTAGGGATTATGTGGATGTGTAAACTATGATTTTTTGATATTATGATATATCTTTTCAGATGGAAATTAATGATAATGAGGTTGAGGGTGCTATGCAAACTATTCCAACTATGGGAAGTCAAGTTCTTGCATCGACAACATCGCATTCACAAAATGAGAGTGTTCCAATCGAAGCAAACGAAGCAACTCTAAATAACACTTTAGATGTTGAAATTTTTGGTACAAATGGTGGAACAAAAAGAAAATTTAGATCTATTGAATGAGATCATTTCGAGAAAAAACTAATTGAAGGAAAATGGAAAGCGATCTGCAATGATTATAAGAAAACCTTAGGTGGTGATACTAACAATGGTACCAAGCATTTACTTGACCACATGAAAACTTGCTTGCACAAAAAACGGAAGACCATACAACAATCTCTATTGCAGCCAGCAAAATCCAATGATGGGTGCAACTTAGGGCATACCATTTCAACCAAGATCAAGCGAGGACATAGCTCGCAAATATGATCATATTACATGAGTACCCGTTATCTATGGTTGATCATGTTGGCTTTAGAAGGTACTCTCATGCATTACAACAAATATTTAAAGTTGTTTCCTGAAACACAATTAAGACTGACATCATGAAGATATTCGAGTATGAAAGAAATAAAACAATGAAATTATTAGACTCAAATGCTAGTTGAATTGTATTGACAACTGATATGTGGACGGCAAGTAATCAGTAAAGAGGATTCATGGCCATCACTTCACACTTCATCGTTGTTTCATGGAAATTACAAAGTCGGCTTGTTAGGTAAAGTTTTTTTCTCTTTAACTTTATACTTGCATTTACCATTAATAATATTACTATTATCATTTTATTATATTTTTTTTACTAGGTTTATATATGTGTTGTTCCCACATATTGTTGAGGTTCTCGCAAATGCACTTGTTGATTGCCTTTTGGATTAGAACTTGGATCATAAGTTATCTACTTTAACCGTTGATAATTGCACAATTAATGATATTATGATTGAGCTTATTCTGGACAAGCTTCCTCCGAGTTCACTTATCTTAGAAGGAAAATTACTTTACATGCAGTGTTGTGCCCATATTTAAAATTTGGTTGTGAGGGATAGATTGGAATTAATTAGTGATAACATTGAAACAATTTGTTATAGTGTCACATTTTGGACAACAACACCAAAAAGAGATGAAAAATTTATTGAAACAACCCGACAATTGAAGGTTCAAAGCACAAAGAAACTAGAACTTGATTGCAAAACATGATGGAACTCTACATATGTAATGCTTAACACTGCATTGGAATATGAAGCTCTGTTTGCTCATTTGAAACAACGTGAGACTTTATATAAAAGAGTTTCCACACAAGAAAATTGGTCAAAAGTGAGAGAGATTTCTTCTAAATTGGAGATATTTTGATGCCACAGAGTTATTTTCGGGGACCAAGTATCCCACTATAAATCTTTTCTTCTCTACTATTTGCGATATTAAGTTGGCAATTGATGATTGATTTCTCTCGGATGATAATGTAGTAAAAACAATGACAACAAATATGAAAGTAAAGTTTGAAAAATATTGGAATGTAATGAATTATTTATTGGCAATTGAGAGTATGTTAGATCCAAGGTACAAGATGAAGACAATTCAATTCTATTATCCTCTTGTTTACGGTGATATGTCTTCTTATGAGATTGAAAAACTAAAGAAAATGTTGTGTGACATGGTTGAAGAGTATGAGAAGAAATCCAAACAATCGCAGAAAGTGAAAAATTCACAATCTTCTTCTTCTTTAAGGCCTCCACTTCCTAAGCGTGGTACTTATGTTGATAAATTTGAGATGCTCATGGATTCTAATACTACTACTGAACATGAGAAGTTGGACTTGGATTATTATTTAGAAGAGTCTCTTTTGCCAAAAATAAGTGAGTTTGATATCTTATGTTGGTGGAAGACAAATGAGATCAAATATCTCATTTTGCATGATATTGCTAAGGATGTGTTGGTCATTCCCATAACCGTTGCTTCTGAATCAACATTCAGTACTAGTGGGAGAGTTTTAAATACTCACCGTAGTAGACTTCATTCTAAAACTGTTGAAGCTTTGATGTGTGCTCAGTTATGGAGTGAAATTCAAGGTATTAAATAGTTTTCAAATAAAATTGTTTCTATTTCTGTATTGTTTTTCATTATAATATTTGTTATTTATTTTATCTTATTAGATTCTACCATTTCAAATTCTCAAAAGTTTGACAATGATGCTAATATAGAGGTAAGCTATTTTTATTATTGTATTAAAGTGTTTAAAATTTAATTAATCTTTTTTTCTATATGTCTTATTATTTTATAGGAACCGGAGTCATTGTCACTCACAATCACAGATAGTAACTCCATAGAATGTTAGAATTTAATGCGATGGTAAATTTAATGTGATGGTCATAGATAGTAACTCTATAATCTATATGTTTTTTTTCTATTTGCTTTAGTTGGACAATGTGATAAAGTTAATCTCATTCAAATTCCCTGTCAACATTTATACATAAATAGATTTCAGAAACTGGATTAGATCAAGGACTCCAATAGAGGCTCTTACCCTCACATAGCGAAGATAATTTAGTTTGCTTGAATACCAAGTGGTTCCCGAGTAAGTGCCTTCATTTTCGATTGGACTAGGTTGTCTTTTGTAACTTAACATGGTGTTAGATTTAGTCCTTCATCTCTACCAAGTGGCGAGAACAAGAAGATAAAAAATTCTATTTTGCAAAGCTAATAACCAAGAATATTGTATGATGATGTCGATATGTACTAATAATCAAGTATAGTGCAGTATACTCACATATTTGATGTCCTCATATCGAAGGCGTGATCTGAAAACTTGGTCCCATAGGGTTTCATGTACCGGTACTATACACAGTCCTTGATTTATATTGTTAGGAATCAGCATGTTAAAAGGGAGTGAGTGAAATGGAGAAATGATTATTTACCTCTTAGTTCTACATCGCTATGTGAAATTTGTCAACCATTCTTAAATATCATATAATCTCTAACAATGTTGAACATAGGCGATTATGTTAGAAATATACATGCTAAAAGAAGAAAGTGAGAACAAGAAGATAAATATCAGTATGTACAAAAGCTAACTCTCATATCTTTCTACTAATCTTTCATTTCTCTTAATTGATTACGGTACACTTTAAACTGATTCACAAATTTAAGGTAATTCCTCTGGCAAATCTAATTTGTTTTAAACTGCAGATGCATTTTTGCTATTTAATTTTCTTCATGTAACTATCGAAACACAATGAAACTAATTCTTGTTCTAACTGCTTTCAAATACTTGTGCCTTTCTTGTTGTGATTTTCTTCTCGTTTACTCATTGAATTTTGCTTGTTTTGCACTCGATAATTTTACTCACTCTTGGCTCTTTGTTGTTCAGATTAACATGGAGATAACAGTTCAAAAGGGAACTTGTGAGCATCTTGACGGGCGAGTTGTGATGTCGTTATTCTTGCGAGGAAATAACTCTTGTTGTAGATAGTTTCATCGATATTTTTATGGAAATATTGTTGTGAATTGGTGCATTATTACAATTGGTGTTTTGAGAATCTATTGCATTGCTATATTATTTTTTTTTCTTTCGATTATTTCTAAGGAAATAGGATGAATAGAATATAATGAAAGTAAGTTGATATAATATTTATTTTTTCTAAAATCAAGGATGGGGTCGAGGTCGGGGCGGGGATCAGATTCTTCAATAAAAAAAATCGGGGACGGGGGCGGGGATGAGGATTTAATCCCCGCAGGGTCGGGTTCGAGGATTCATCGATTAGAAGAAATCGAGTATGAGGGCAGGGATAAAATTCAGGGACGAGGATGAGGATGGTAAATCTGTCCCCATCCCGCCTCATTGTCATTCCTAGGTATGACATAGTTAGTCTAGTAGGGACAGACATATAAATCATGTCCTGAACCAAGTGAGTATAAAATGAGTAAAAGAAACTAGACACGACCCACTGTAGTTGCTGAAGGGTTCAGAATTTGTTCTGGAATCAACTATGATTTTATAGTTAATTAGGGATCATAATGTACTATTAAATATCACTCATAATCGATCCATAATTAAATAGATAATTATGGACGATCAAGATAAACCAATAAACCTATTGGGTCACACATACTACGAGTATCTAAAATATGTAAAATAAGTTTGAGAATTTGATTCTCAGATTAAACGATAAGATATTTGGTTGGACTAAATAAAAGATAAATATAAAAAGATATTTGTTGAAATGGAAGTGTGGATGGGTCATGACTATTGTAGAAAATATGATTTTATAATGGTTTGATAATAAACCAAAAGAGGTTTGTTTTAGTTATGAAATAACTTGGTTTAATAATAAACCAAATATATTTGGTTTAATTATAAACTAAGATGGTTTGATTTTGAACCAAACTTATTCTTAATGATAATTGATCGGTTTGATTTTACTTATTGGGTTGAGGAGATAACTCATTCCCCAAGTCACGTAGAGGTTTATAAACACTCCTCTATGAGGAGACAAATATAGTTGTAGGTTCATTAGTTTAGGTTTTTGGAAAACCCTAGCCACCCTCTCCCTCCTCTCCCTCTCCTTACCGTCAGCCACCAAGAAGCCAAGGGAGATTTTTCTTCCAAAGCTTCTCCACTTCTTCTTCTCCTCTTGGATCACATTACCTCCACACTTGGCTAGTACAAATCGGATGCGTACCTTGCTACTCACGGGAGTTGTCTTGAAGATCTCAACATGGATACAAATAAAGGCGAGGTTCGTGTAGGTTGCTAAAGTTGATGCTCTTCCCCCTTCGCATAATTCATAAGGTATGCCTAGAATTATTGTTATTCTTTTATTTCATAATTTTTTTTACCGCTTATGCCTGCACGTGTTGTATCTTGCATGCATGGGTGTGTGTTGTAATAAATTAGAATTTTATTATATTTTTTTTCTGCTGCGCATGTTTTGTGAAAATATCTAAAACACATATTTGTGTCGGACTAATAAGCCAAACATCTGGAACATAGGTGCTAGGGTAACCTCACTTATAACTCGGCCAAGCGGTATAAGAATTTGGAACATAAGCGTGAGGGTAAGCTCGCTTATAACTCGACCAAGTGGCATGAAATTCTGGAACATAGGCACGAGAGCAAGCTCCTTTATAACTCGACTGAGCGGCATGAGAGTTTGGAACATAGGGTCAAAGGCATGTTCACTTATAACTCAGCCTGGCAGCCTGAGAGTCTAGAATTTGGGCATGAGAGCATGCTCACTTATAATTCGATCGGAACAGTAGCATTGGAGAAAAGGGTTGAGGAAGATGAACAATAACACAATAGTGTGGATGCGTGATTGTTTGTATACGTGTTAGTATGTGTATGTAAGCGTCTTGAGAGAACTCCCTTTTTATACTAACCCTCATGACCTCCGCAATAATGAGGCGTTAGAGAATATCTATGTTAGAATATGTCTGGTGATAGAGTATGTACAGTAGTCATCCTTTAGGCAGGGAAGATTCCATTACGTGTATATGCTAGAATAAGAGAATATTCTTTGATGAGTAGCTGTTATTCTCTGACAGATTATTATGATTCTCTAACAATGTTATCTCTTAGAGGATATCCGACCGGCTCTAGGGCTGGACGAATGTAACTAGAGTGGTGCCCAAGAGAAATGATAAACTGTGTTTGGAGGTTCAATTGACTCTGAGGTCGGGTGGATATATGCTAGGAGTCGCTCCTATGAGAGATGGGGAATCGAGTCCGGAGGTCCGATTACCTCTGGGGTTTGGCAGATGTAACTCGGAGCCGCACCAAGGAGAGATGAGGAGCTAAGTCTGAAGGTCTAACTGGCTCTGGAGCCGAGTGGATATATGCTGGGAGTCGCGCCCAGGAGAGATGAGGAACTAAATCTAGAGGTCCGACAGACTTTGAGACCGGGTGGATACATGATGTCCACCCAGATTTGAGGCCCATCGGCCATAGACTGGGAGTCATGCCCGAGGAGTGGGGAACTAGGCCTTGAATTTTTTATCGGCTCTAGGGCTAGGTTTCCTAAGCCGAATGGTTCATGGGCCATCCGTCCCCGTACTAACCTTACCTGGGCAATACAAATCTGTGATGACATCTTGACTGTCACATTATCTTAACTTGGACTCTTATATTTACCTGGGTCCATTGTTTACAGAAGTATACGAGTTAAAATATTTTTAAGATAAAAATATAATAAGATATATTTTAGTGTTGTTTAAAAAAAATATTTTTTCAAACCTGTTTGATAAGATAATCAAGTCAAGCCAAATAAGCCTAAAATGAACCTAGTTGTTGAAATCATTGTTCAAGTTTGGCTTGGTCCCTTTTTATGAGCTTGAACTTGGTTCAAGTTTGACTTGAGCTTAGTTTGTTTAGATGTTATCGAGTTCTCAATTTAACACTGTTTAATTGTTTGAAATTTTGACATCTTAAACTTGTTTAATTGGTTATTCAATTTGATAATAGAATTTTTTTATTCATTTTAAAATTTCTTTATTAATTTAGATAAGAATTTTATTGATGAACATGATTTAGCCAAATATACAAATGCGAGATTGCAACCCATGTCTTTACAAGCCCAAACACCCATGACCCAAATGGATCCCAAATAGATTTGTCCATGAGTCGGTGTTGACCCGAGTCTAAACCAGGCCCGACCCAACCCTGGGTCTGTAAGGCCTAATTAAATATATATGATATCTTTTTTTTAAAATATAGATGATATTTTTTTATTGCTAAAAATTTATTAAAAAGAATGGTGTTGCCTAGACTTGAATCATCTTTGAGATGAAAGTTAAATGTCCTATCCACCTAGATTATAAATATAGTCATTCTGCGAAGAGCGATTTCTTCAAGTACAGAACATGGAAGGGAGCGTCCTGTAGTAAAATTACAAAACCCAAGTCCTATGGGGGTGCACGGAGCGCTAAGGAACTTGAGAACTACTTGTGAAACATGGAGCAATATTTCCTTGCTGCTCGAGTGCCTGAAACGGAGAAGGTGACAATTTCCAACATGTATCTTGGTGGTGATGCGAAGTTATGGTAGAGAACTCGCATAGTGGATGATGCTGATGCTGGACGGAAAAAAATTGATACTTGGGCTTGGTTGAAGGAGTTGAAAACACAATTTCTTCTAGGCAATGTCTCGTGGATTGCACAAGATGGGCTGAAATGTCTCAAACAGAAGCGCTCTGTGAGAGAATATGTCAAAGAATTTACGTCTTTGATGTTGAATATTACCAACATGCCCGAGGAGGACAAACTTTATAACTTTATGTATGTTTTGTAACCATGAGCACGAATCTAACTTCGAAGGTAGAATGTGAGGGATCTTCTTGGTGTTATTGCTGTTGTTGATGCCTTGGTTGATTTTCACTCCAACAAGGAGAGTTTAGAAGCTTCTACGCCTTCTAAATTCATGAAGAATCATAAAGGGAAGGAGGCAGAATGGAAGAAGGATTCAGCTAATAATCCATGGAATGGCAAGAAGAATCATTCTGCGGCACAAGGAAAGAACAACTTGAAGAGCCAAGGTTATTTCCTATGCAATGAGCCTCACTTGGCGAGGAAATACCCCCAAATAAGAGAAGTTAAGTGTTTTCTTGGCACAAGAAAACAATGAAGGCCAAGAACAGGAAGTTGCTTCTCTTGTAAATCTTTTACAGTTGTTGAATTCAATTGTTCGTTATGATGCTAATGAAAATGAAGGAAATGTGGAGGTTTACGAAGAATCTACTAGCAAGGTCGTGGGGACTATGCTAGAGCATGAGGCTTGCATACCGGAACATTCGATGAGGATGTTGAATTCTTCTGGTTGGGGTCGTTTATTAGCCCTCTAACTTAATGGCACGATTGGACACAAGGATTGACTCGTTGCTCCTTTGATCTAGTCTATTGAGCATGTGGGTGGGGCACGTGACATGCTAAGCAGTGAAGCATTCGGGCAGCACAGGACTGTCTAAGCCCAAGTCATGCAGAAGGCAAAGACTTGGCAAAGAAGCGGGCATGACATGTGCACAAGACATGCCAAGCAGGCAGTGGAGCGGTAACATGGGGTTGTCAAAGCCCAAGTCATACAGAAAGCAAAGACTTGGCAAACTAGCAAGCATGACATGTGCAAAAGACATGTCAAGCAACGGAGTGGCGGCGTGGGGTTGTTCAAGCCCAAGTCTTACAGAAGAAAGACTTGGCAACAATCCCGGCATGGCTTGTACACAAGGCATGCCAAAGCGGATACGACAGTGCGCAGGGTGTTGCCCAAGCCCAAATCATGCACAATGCAAACTTGGTAATCTCTAGAGCATGGTGTGTGCCAAGACATGCCAAACAGTAGAGACTTGTGACAATATGCGGGGTGTTGTCCAATGTACCAGACATGCAGATGCAGACTTGGTGATCATGCGAGCATGACATGTGTGATGGGCATGCCAAGCAGCAACAAAGGTGGATAGATGGATTTGTCTGTGGCGCCGAGAGAGCGAACAGATGGAATTGTTTGTGGTGCTAAAGAAATAAAGTCGTGGGCCGAGCACTTAGCGTGCATACATACTTTGGCGTATGGCCAAAGAAGCAAAGTCATGGACCGAGCACTAGGCGGACAGATGGACTTGTTAGTGGTGCCAAAGGCGGACAGATAGACTTGTCTGTGGTGCCAAAGAAGCAGAACACTTGGTGGATAGATGGACATGTCTATGGTGCCAAAGGCGGACAGATGGACTTGTCCATGGTGCCAAAGAAGCGGAGCCATTGGGCGGATAGATGAACTTGTCTGTGTGTGCAGATTGACACTTGGCGTGGACCAATGCAGTAAAGCTATGCGGCGAAGCAAAATCAATGCATGTTGACACTTGACATGGACCAATGCAGCATGATGATGGGGCAAAGCAGGGGTGCAGGCTGCCACTTGACATTGTGCCAATGTAACTAAGACATGTGGACAAAACGATTTTGTAAGTTAAGGTAGTTTTATCCATGTGGCACAAGTGGTTGCTGTAACCACCATGTAACCTCCTTTGTAATCGCCGCCTATGCATGATAAATATGCAACGTGGGTCATTGGCAAAGGAGGCCAAGAGGTGTGCATGACTGTACAAGAGTGGACATTGTGAACAAATTCGTGGGGAATTTGTGAAGGTGGATTGTGAAGAAGTGTGAGTTAATCATAAAGAATTTGTATAAACGGATCTTGAGCGATTTGTAAGTAATTCTATATTGTTCCACTTGTATTCCTTTATTGAGACTAATAAAGGTTGGGAGTTTTCCTATAATTGTTGGTATTGCTTGTTGTGACTTTCTTGTGGCTTTAAAATGTCTTTGCCTTGAGATTTCTTTGTGCCTTTGTGGTGTATTCGTTGGTAGGCTGAGTTAAGTGCGGAACTTGACTGTCGCGCAGGAGATATTTTTTTTTATTGCCGTTGCTTTGTCCTAGTGGCTAGCACGTTGATACCATGTTGCCTGAGGTGCTGGGTTCGAGCCCTCTTAGCAATTAAAAAAAATACAATATTTGTATAATGTTGCTTGAGGTGTTACCATCATTAGGTTTGGGGTAAATGCCTCCCTCATATACCAACCACTAATCCAAAAGCTAATAGCACTCATGATTTACTTCCTCTGTGTTGGTCCTCAGACAAATTTAGTGTTGCTGAAACTTGAATAATTCTCTTGGATGGAAGTCTTCTATCCACCTAGACTATAACAAATTGATATCCTTAATTACTAGTTAATTATTTAGTAACAAATCAATATAGGTTTATTTTCCACTATTGATCTCTAAACGAAAAGTAAGAGTTAAAAAATTTCAACTCTCTCATATTTAAAAGTAGGGAGGGTTTTATTTTTAATGGTTCAAATTATTTGATTATGTTTTTTTAATTAATGATTACGATTTAATGTATTATTCTTTAAACTTTTATAAATAAAGGCTGATATTATTCATTTTTAAATCTTTTGATAATTTAGATTTTGATATTAATGGTTAGAACGGAAGGAATTTAAATATCTATGTAATGATAATAATATAATATTATCTATTTTAGATTTAAACTCTCATAATTTTATTTTTAGACTTTATCTAAAAGAACTCAAACAAATGAAGATATAATTCTAAACTATCAAACTGTCATCTTTGATTTGTCGAATCGATTCACACCATAGTCAAAGTCACTCCCAAGGCATTTCCAACGAGATGAATATACTTGTATCATTTATGACGATCGTTGTCTTAGATAGGGGTGAACATTCGTTTAATTTAATATTAATTTTGTATAATATTTTAAATAAATTCAGTTAATTCATTATTAAGTGAAATAATTGATTTTTAATTTAATTCTGTTAATTCGATTTTAATAAAATTCCAATTAATAAAAATTAATTTAATTAATTTGTAGATTGAATTAATCTAAATACTCACCCAACCAGACGTCAGCTGGTGCCAACGTCCAAGAAATAAACAGCGCGGTCGTCCCGGGAAACGGAACGCTCTCTTTTCTCTCCCGTTCTGTAATCTGTTATCGGCTCTTCGACTTGGCCCTTTTTATAACGAGAAATGACGCCAACGGTCTTTGGACTCGTGGCATTATAATCGACCCCGGGCGACCTGTCCGCCCTACACCGCGATTTGTGACGAAGTGGAGATAGCCGCCGCTCCGTATTCGGAATCCTCAAACGTCGATCCTCCTCTTATTGGTTCGGTGATGGAATGAGATCCGAGAAGTAAACTCGAGTGCTTATTGAAATCTTCTTTCGGATACATTTCTTCAATCAACCTGCAGCATTTTGATCGAGGAGGGGAGGGAAAGTTGATTTAGGGCTTGATCTCTGGAGGTGGCTGAGCGAGGATGAACAGCAAAGGGTGGGAGAGGGTACGGACGGCGCGGCTGGGTGAGTCAAACGCGTCAAGGAGTCCAGAGGCCGCACAACTCCGGCAGGCATCTTCCCAGACGGTGCGGCTCTGCCCCGTGCAGCCCCGGCCCCCCAGCCATCGAACCATCGTCTGCAATTACCGGGAGGCAAACCTCCTGGTTAGATTCAAGGTTCATTCTGTTGTTGTGCTGTTGTCACTTCTGCTTTTGACAAACACATCATTTTCGAATTCTCATCTTTTCGTTGGGAAAAAAGGAATGTATTACTAGAGAATACAATCGCTGCAATGATATTTGTGATGCGTAGTAATGATGTTATTATCTTCTCTTGGATACTGGAAGTCAAGATGCTTGAGTTATTGTTATCTGAACTGAATTACTCTGATTCCGTCAGAACTTAGATCTGTGATCACACTATATCTATGGTATTTCAATACACCTCTCTCAATTCATTCTTAAGTATTTGTCAGTTAGCATCCTCAATGGTGTACAAGAAGAAGCTACATGAAAAAAAATTCCAAACATGTATAAATGGATTCAAGCGTGCACCATCTAGTGACTGTTTAACGTTGTGATTTCTATATCTAAGGCAACTACGAGTGCTCATAGTCTTCCTGAAAGTGGCTTGACCTACAAGTTGAAAGTTTTTCTGGATCATCACCTACACTAAGACCTCCTAAGAATCTCTCTATGATATCCAGAAATTCTATAAGTACTTAGGCTACCTATCAGTTAGAAGCACTTATAGATATCGACCAAAACTTAGACACCTTTTCTAATGAACAATTAAATACACTAAACCCAAAACACTTATATTATTAAGGGTTGTTATCTTTTCTACTTCACTTTATAGACATCATAGAACCCAACCATTACACTTACCAGATGGGGGAGAAGAAAGATTTACCCTTATGAATGAAGAATCAGCTAGAGCACTTCTACAAAGAAAATATAATTATATCCACCTAGGACTTATTGTGTTTGGCCTAAGAGGACTTACCAGAAAAAACATAGGAGCTAAAGTCTTTTTAGTACTATATGACTCAAGGTTATCTGATAATGACAAAGCAGTTATTGGACTTATAGAAGTAGATATGAATAGTAATATAAGAATCACGTATTTTTGTCCCAATTTTAATATGACTATTCCAGATTTTATTGACTATATTAAAATTTACGTTCAAGCCAAGGGATATGGAGATTTTCAGAAACATAATATCCAAATAGATATAATTTTTCTAGGAAAGACAATGACTAGCACCAACAACAGTTTCAAAATACAAATTAATAACATAATAGAAACCCTTACAACAAGGGGAATCTATTTCATCAAACCTAAAGACTTTTTGTCTGACCTACTTGCTGGATTAGTTTGGAATCTTAACCTAGATTTAAATATTACACCACAAACACTACAACCAAGAGAATCCATAATCTATAAAGATAGACATGACAAATCAATAGTAAGATTTCATAATTACAAGTTCTCAATTTCTGAAGAAGACAGCCAAGAAGACAACTAACCTGTTTTAAATCTAATGAATATAGAAATCAGTACACACTCACAGAAAGAGAAAGACAACTTTTTATTTTATGATGATTTAAATGAATACGTCTACCTTCCATTTGAAATAGCTAATTATTTTACACAAGAAGATCTTACAGAATTAGAAACTTTTGACATATTGCATCATAAGTTAGATGAAGATTGGATGTTGTACTTTGATGAAGAAAGATTATTTTTCCAACATTGCTTTAATGAATCCTGCATAATCTAGTGCTACTAATACACCACAACCTTTACAGGTAAGATACTCAGAAAGTTCCATGAGAACTATGGATTAAGGAGAAGGACATCCTCCAAGAACACAAATTCACCCTTATACCAACAATAATCCCTTGTTAAGAACTATAGGGAAAAAAAGACCACCAGAAATTACATATTTTGGTAAGAATTCAGTCTTACTTAATATAGGTGAATGCGATGACCCACAAATGTATGACACTTACTTACAACAGTGGATAGTCTCTGTTAAAAGAAACTACCAGGCAAAACATGAACTAGACATAGAATCTGGTGACGCTATAATAAGAGTAGGAGAAAACTATTTAGGCGATGTATCCAGAGCAACATGGGAATCCTATAAAACTACTAATCCTAAAGAAATAGCTAGGATTGCTTCACAGGAAAATAATATACTTAATTTTTGTTATACTATCGACAGACTTTTACAGCATGAGATGCCGATACAGGTTTAGATATTAGATAAAAAGAAGCTATGAGAGACTTAGAACAATTACAACTTTTTAACTAGAATTGGATTAAACCTTTTTGCAATGCCTTCCTTGCCTTAACCGCCGTATCAGGAAATTACTGTAATTTAGAATTAGGAGAAAGACTATTTAGTAAACTTCCAGGGGAATTAGGAAAAGAAATACACAAGGCCTAGATAGAGATGAAAGTAGCACCCCAATATGACAATATTGGAATACGTATACAACACATTATTTATGTATTAAAAGAAAAATGTACTTATATCTATATTCAAAAACAATTTAAAAACCAACAATATGGGTTCTGTAGTCAAATCTACACCCCTGAACAGTATGACTCAATGATATCTAAACAAAAACAAAAAACATTATCGAAATACTAAAACAACTACACAACCAGCTAAAACTAAAAATGTCAGGCCAAGAAAAACATATTATGTTCGAAAAAGTAGAGAAAAGAAATCGTATTTAAATAAAGAAAGACATGTCAGAAAATACAAACCAAAGAAAACTTTTGCTAACACTATTACTTATTTTGCTTGTAATGAACTAGGACATTTATCTTCTGCCTGGCCAAATAAGAAAAACCTATATACAAGAGAAGCTAAATTAGTCACCTGTACAAATTTAGATCTAGTAGAAATCCAATCAGATGTCTTAGACACATCTTCTATTTACTCTATTATCTCCGTAGATGACATACAAGAAGTTCCCCCCTCTTCAGACTATAGCCTAGTAAATTCCTTCTTACAACCTTCGTATTACACAGATTTCGACTACATATCATTAAACCTAGAACCAGAATTATGGGACGACTTTCCTCCCATAGACACAAATTTAATGCTCACATAACTAAATACAACTTTAAGTGAATCCAATTGTACACATGATTGAAAATTAAAAACAGGAACAAATAATATACCTTGCTATTTGTGTAGTTATTATTCAGCAATTGATAAAAGAGGTACCTGTATAAATTGCAAAAAGCAAGCCTATAATCTTTGTCTCCATAACTATTTTAATGTTCTAATCCCTATAACACAGCCCACTAAAAGCAGTACTCGAAATATCCTTTTAGAAACAAGAGTATCAACATTAGAAACTAGAATAAATCAACTAGAAACTCATATGGATATGATAACAAACCAAATAGAAGAACTGGTCTCACAAAATTCTCCACCACCTGACAAGGGTAAAAGTTCACAACTGACAGAATCACCAAACATTGATATGGTTTTCATAAAAACCCCTAGCATTTGTAATACAAATAGAACCCTGGATGTTAGGGTAAAATGCCTAATAAATATACATTGCCATGAATTTACATTATAAGCCTTCTTAGATAGTGGAGCTACTAATTCTACTATAGATGAGACCACACTTCTGTTCATTTTACCCAAAACTTTCATCAAAACCTCATCCCAACCTTTAATTAGTACACAATTTGACGGGCAGCAACTTACTAATACCTAATTTGTCACAAATATACATATAAAATTTTATAATAATTATGGTACCTATAGCGCTCCCCAAACTCTCTCCAAAGTATGGGTTAAACCCTTATTACATCAGAATATCCACCTTATCCTTGGACTCAATTTTCTCATAGCACCAGACAGAGCCTTTTTGCTTACTAAAGATTATGCTCTATTTTTCTCCACCCCAATCGTAGCATCTATTGTTTCAGACTACCCCTCGGTAGTTCAGCCTCTAAAAGCTTCAGCAGAAACTAGAACCCAGTCTACTGACACCCCTTGCCAGTGTACGGTCAAAGGAACATGCAAACAGATCCCTCTCATGTCATCTTGTGAACTTGCTTTTTCTGAATATAAGGAAAACTAGACTTACTTGGCTGGACAAGCCCGCTAAATGATCTTTCTTTTTGGGATATTCCTAATTATTTGCTCCTCCCCAAATAATTGTTTCAGACTATCAACACTCATCAACCAGATATCGACTCTCTCATCTCCCGCCTAGAAAAACTAGAAATTATTGGAGGTAACCCAACCAAATACCGGGAGCGAGATAAAATCTATTGTAAATTAACAATTATTAACCCTGACCTCACTATTAAGGCCCAAGATTTAAGATACACAAACTGGGAAACTGAAGAATGCAAAACACATATCCAACAATTATTACACTTAGGAGTCATTCAGAGATCTACCTCCCGACATAGGAGCCCAACTTTTATAGTAAATAAAGGAACTGAACAAAAAAGAGGTCAATCCCGAATGGTATTTAACTATAAAAGGCTAAATGATAGCTACCAAGAGTATGACTACAAAATACCAGATAAAGACCAACTTTTGAATAAGATACAAGATTCTAAATGGTATTCAAAGTTTGACATGAAATCAGGTTTTTGGCAGGTAAGGATACACCCAGACTCTATAGAATGGACGACTTTTTCCTGCCCAGAAGGCCACTTTGAATGACTTGTTAGTTGTTATGCCTTTTGGTCTTAAAGTAGCTCCTCAAATTTTTCAACGAAAAATGGATGATATTTTTAGGAATGTTTCTCATTTCACCTATGTTTACATAGATGATATTTTAGTCTTTTCCAAAACTAAACAAGAACACTATGCCCATTTACATACAATCTTTAATCTCTTTGAAAAACATGGTTTGATTATTTCACAAAAGAAAATGAAACTAGCAGTTACACATGTTGAATTCTTAGGAGCCGAGATAGGCCAAGGATAAATCACCTTACGACCTCATATTTCAGCTAAAATTCTTGCCTTTCCGGACAAAATGGAAGATACTAAGACATTAAGAGCATTTTTAGGACTTTTAAATTATGCAAGACTCTACCTAAAAGATATAGGAAAAATTAGTAGACCTTTATACAATAAGACATCTTTGACTGGACGAAAACATTTCAACCAACAAGATATTGCTTTAGTCCAACAAATTAAACAATTGGTTAAAATTATTCCTAAATTAACTTTACCTCTTGACTCAAATTATTTAATTAATGAAATAGATGACTGGGAGACTGGCTGGGCGGTATCTTATATCGCAAAACATCAAAATATAAACCTAAATCAACAGAAGCCTTATGCCGATATGCCTCTGGAGAATACCACGAAAAAGGACACTTGACATCCTTAGATTATGAAATCTTAGTTGTTATTTACTGCTTAGAAGTTTTTAGATTATTTATTTGTAACAAATCAGAAATTCTTATTAGAACAGACTGTGAAACCATAGTTAAATATGGTCAACAAACGAAAACAGTCAGAAAAGGCCTCGGTACAAAGCGTTGGTTAAAATTTACAGATACCATAATCAACAAGGGACTTTAGATACAACGGGAACATATAAAAGGGGTTAATAATTTCTTAGCAGATACATTATCACGACTGCTGCATTAACTTTTTACTTTTTGAGCTTATAGGATGGACAGACCAAGGAAAGCTTGCACTTTTTCCACCAAAACCATGCGTTGTGGTACTCAGGATCTAAAGCTATTCACACAACCAGAAGATCATCAATTTTGATTTGCTGACAGAGACAGACTTGATCACATCCAAAATTGTCTTATTGACAATATTTGACATATCCCTACACTTTCAGGGAGCTCTGGACATAAAATTGTTATGATTAACGTTCTTTCCAATTATTTCCTTACTACTATCCAAAAATCAGCCGGAAAGAAAATTTTCCAATTACGTAGTCTTTTCAGGACCTTAGGAAAGGGTATACTTTACATGGGAAGAAACCAACTTAGCCATTCAAAAGTTAGAACATCCCTACTTTAAGGGCTACTATTCGCTTGAAGAGACTTTTACAGCAGCCAGAGCCCATCTAGGGCCACATTTCTTTATTAGTACAACTCTGCAAACGACACCAATACAAGCTACTAACCCTGATACAAATACTTTCACTTATGCTCAAATTGTACAACATACTCCTGAACTTCATCAACAGAACACAACATTACTCCTATCAGACCAGAGTACTTAACTTTAACCCAACTTAAGGAACAAAATAAGACAACTTTACAAAGAGCATCTGAGGTGCGTCTGGCAGGATTACCGAATACTATTCCTGAAGACATTCATACTTATGTTCGCAGTTTGGCTGAAAAATCTATTTTACAAACTTTTATCGAATTATGTGAAGCCCTAAAAGCTTTTCACAAAACACCAACTGAAGGAATGACCATTGTATATGAAGCTGAATTCAGTCCAAAACTTAAATGCTAAAAGAAAGGACCACCTTGTTTGGAATCAAATAAATACGGATGTCAATGCCAGCTTCTCTATGCTTTTAGAAGGGCTAACATGAATTATGAATCCTACATTATTACAACTTACAAAGGGAGACAAATTACCCCTTTTACTCTTCTAGACTATGGACCCCTACATAAATTATGGGTTAATGACCCAGATTCAGTAAAAGATTTCCGAAAGAAACTTGGTACTGCTATTTCTGCTGCTTTGAAAGTAGAAGAAACATTTATGGTATGCACATTTGAAAGTACTCCTCCAGAATGACTGGACCTAAAAATCGAGTCAGCCCGACATTTAGTTAAAATTGACGTAAATGAAGTTGGAGGTTACCAAACCGAGCTAGAAAACTATCCTACCGACTCGGACTGTGATTGGGAAGCTCCTCCCTCCTTTTCTGACCAACTTAAACACTGGAGAGCTTCAATCCAAGGGACGCATTGGGGTTGGGACCGACTTGAAGATCCAGATACTTATCTCCTGGTTAGAGAATCGTTTATCGAAAAAATTTATTGGCCGAAGGGTATGGGTACCAGATTCTTTCCTTTTCACTTTACCACTCAGCATACTACTCTGTTTCAACACTACCAGAAGAAGATAGAAAGAATGAGTAACAAGATGTTAGCAAGCTTCGCCCTTTCAGCCAGAGCCTACCGAGCTGCCTTAGCCAGACGCAGAGCACCAATCCAAGCCTCCAGCTCACAAGTACCATCGTTGGACTTAACAGGAGAAGATAACATTGATAATATGGTTGACAGCTAAGACTATTATAACAGTAATCAACAGTGCCACCACTAAGACAGTACTACTTTCCACCTGTTTCACTTTTCTAGTTAAGACTACTACAACAGTAGTGTCACCACTAAGACAGTACTACTTTCCATCTGTCTCACTTTTCTAGATGCTTTCCTTCATCTCCAAGCAAGTGTTTCCTTCCTCCCGAAGTCATCTCTCCCTATAAATGGCCCTTCTCTTCTGCCTCCTAAGGCATCTACCAGCAACTCTCTTTCCCTCTCTCTCTTTGACTCCTTACACTCTCTTATTCTCAAGCTATCTTTTGAACGCCCTTCCCCTCTTTCTGTAAGTATGTAAGATATGCCTATTTCAGTATGTAGTGTCTAAATATTTCTGTTTCAGTATGTAATTTTCTGCTTGCGAGTCTGTAAGATAGTTTTCTTCCTGAATGCGTTTTCTTCCTGAATGTATATGTTGTATGTGCATGTAAAATATCTGGCTAAATACAACATAATATTACTCAACTTTCTAGATGCTTTGTAGGAGTGCTCTAGCTGATTCTTTATTCATAAGGGTAAATCTTTCTTCTCCCCCATCTGGTAAGTGTAATGGTTGGGTTCTATGATGTCTATAAAGTGAAGTAGAAAATGATAACAACCCTTGATGATATAAGCGTTTTGGGTTTAGTGTATATAATTGTTCATTAGAGAAGATGTCTAAGTTTTGGTAGATATCTATAAGTTCTTGTAACTGATAGGTAGCCTGAGTACTTGTAGATTTTCTAGATATCATAGAGAGATTCTTAGGAGGTCTTAGTGTATGTGATGATCCAAAAAAACTTTCAACTTGTGTTTTTATTTGCAGAGCCATTAGAAGGTGAATCTTGTATTTTTAGAAACTTAAAAGTGGTAGGTGGGTGTTTTGTAATAGTTTTTCCTAGGAAAGTTTACCAAGATCTTTATTTATATTTTCTAATGTTTGCTTTAGATCTTGTGTCAGGGTATTTTTATGTATGTGCTTTTCCAAAGTAAGAATTTGGTTTTCTAAGACTGTAAGTCTATAATGTAGAGAAGTAAGTAGTGCTTGAATTGTGTTGTTCTGTTGTACTAGAATTTGATCTCCTTAGTTAACTAAGGTAGAATTGCTATAGCCAATGTCTTTGGATTTTGCAAATTGTTGGGAATAATCTAAAGCTGCCTTGGAGTGAATTGGAAAATTGTAGCTTGTTCATAAAAGGTCCGAATAGGGTCTTAAGGCTCTGATACCAATTTTTTATTTTATTTTATTTATTTATTTATTTTCAACTTGGTCTTCTAAGTCTTCTAGTGTGTCTCACCTACAAAAGAGCTATAAGAGAACCAAATGCCCCGGCTATGTAAGATGATGACTACTTAATGGCCTTCCTGAGCCAGCACATGTCTTATTTTAGTTTACTTATTCTTTTACAGTAACTGTTCACCTTTGAGTTAGATAAGGACTGAAGAAGATCTAGAAAAGAAGTAATATTATGTTGTATTTAGCCAGATATTTTACATGTACATACAACATATACATTCAGGAAGAAAACGCATTCAGGAAGAAAACTATTTTACAAACTTGCAAGCAAAATATTACATACTGAAACAGAAATATTTAAACACTACATATTGATATAGGCATATCTTACATACTTACAGAAAGAGAGGAGGGACGTTCAAAAGAGAGCTTGAGAATAAGGGAGTGTGAGGAGGCAAATAGAGGGAGGGAAAGAGAGTTGCTGGTGGATGCCTTAGGAGGCAGAAGAGAAGGGTCTTTTATAGAGAGAGATGACTTCGGGCGGAAGGAAACACTTGCTTGGAGATGAAGGAAAGCATCTAGAAAAGTGATGGAAAGTAGTTCTGTCTTAGTGGTGACACTGTAAGTACTGTTGTAGTAGTCTTAGCTAGAAAAGTGAGACAGGTGGAAAGTAGTACTGTCTTAGTGGTGACACTGTTGATTACTGTTATAGTAGTCTTAGCTGTCAACCATATTATCAATGCTATCTTCTCCTGTTGAGTACAACGATGGTGCTTGTGAGTTGGAGGCTTGGATTGGTGCTCTGCGTCTGGCTAAGGCAGCTCGGTAGGCTCTGGCTGAAAGGGCGGAGCTTGCTAACCTCTTGTTACTCATTCTTTCTGTCTTCTTCTGGTAGTGTTGAAACAGAGTAGTATGCCGAGTAGTAAAGTGAAAAGGAAAGAATCTGGTACCCATACCCTTCGGCCAATAAATTTTTTTCGATAAACGATTCTCTAACCAGGAGATAAGTATCTGGATCTTCAAGTCGGTCCCAACCCCAATGCGTCCCTTGGATTGAAGCTCTCCAGTGTTTAAGTTGGTCAGAAAAGGAGGGAGGAGCTTCCCAATCACAGTCCGAGTCGGTAGGATAGTTTTCTAGCTCGGTTTGGTAACCTCCAACTTCATTTACGTCAATTTTAACTAAATGTCGGGCTGACTCGATTTTTAGGTCCAGTCATTCTGGAGGAGTACTTTCAAATGTGCATACCATAAATGTTTCTTCTACTTTCAAAGCAGCAGAAATAGCAGTACCAAGTTTCTTTCGGAAATCTTTTACTGAATCTGGGTTATTAACCCATAATTTATGTAGGGGTCCATAGTCTAGAAGAGTAAAAGGGGTAATTTGTCTCCCTTTGTAAGTTGTAATAATGTAGGATTCATAATTCATGTTAGCTCTTCTAAAAGCATAGAGAAGCTGGCATTGACATCCGTATTTATCTGATTCCAAACAAGGTGGTTCTTTCTTTTAGCATTTAAGTTTTGGATTGAATTCAGCTTCATATACAATGGTCATTCCTTCAGTTGGTGTTTTGTGAAAAGCTTTTAGGGCTTCACATAATTCGATAAAAGTTTGTAAAGTAGATTTTTCAGCCAAACTGCGAACATAAGTATGAATGTCTTCAGGAATAGTAATCGGTAATCCTGCCAGACGCACCTCAGATGCTCTTTGTAAAGTTGTCTTATTTTGTTCCTTAAGTTGGGTTAAAGTTAAGTACTCTGGTCTGATAGGAGTAATGTTGTGTTCTGTTAATGAAGTTCAGGAGTATGTTGTACAATTTGAGCATAAGTGAAAGTATTTGTATCAGGGTTAGTAGCTTGTATTGGTGTCGTTTGCAGAGTTGTACTAATAAAGAAATGTGGCCCTAGATGGGCTCTGGCTGCTGTAAAAGTCTCTTCAAGCGAATAGTAACCCTTAAAGTATGGATGCTCTAAGTTTTGAATGACTAAGTTGGCTTCTTCCCATGTAGAGTATACCCCTACCTGAGGTCCTGAAAAGACTACGTAACAGGAAAGATTCTTTCCTGCTAGTTTTTGGATAATAGTAAGGAAATAGTTGGAAAGAGCGTTAATCACAACAATTTTATGTCCATGTCAAATATTGTCAATAAGACAATTTTGGATGTGATCAAGTCTATCTCTGCAAGCAAATCGAAAATGATCTTCTGGTTGTGTAAATAGCTTTAAATCCTGAGTACCAAAACACATGGTTTTGGTGGAAAAAGTACGAATTTTCCTTGGTCTGTCCATCCTGTAAGCTCAAAAAGTAAAAAGTTAATGCAACAGTCGTGATAATGTATCTGCTAAGGAATTATTAACCCCTTTTATATATTCCATTGTATCTTAAGTCCCTTGTTGATTATGGTATCTGTAAATTTTAACCAATGCTTGGTACTGAGGCCTTTTCTGACAATTTTCATTTGTTGACCATATTTAACTGTGGCTTCACAGTCTGTTCTGATAAGAATTTCTGATTTGTTACAAATAAATAATCTAAAAACTTCTAAGCAGTAAATAACAGCTAAGATTTCATAATCTAAGGATGTCAAGTGTCATTTTTCGTGGTATTCTGCAGAGGTATATCGACATAAGGCTTCTGTTGATTTAGGTTCATATTTGGATGCTTTGCGATATAAGATACCGCCCAGCCAGTCTCCCAGTCATCTGTTTCAATAATTAAATAATTTGAGTCAAGAGGTAAAGTTAATTTAGGAATAGTTTTCACCAATTGTTTAATTTGCTGGACTAAAGCAATATCTTGTTGGTTGAAATGTTTTTGTCTAGTCAAAGATGTCTTATTGTATAAAGGCCCACTAATTTTTCCTATATCTTTTAGGTAGAGTCTTGCATAATTTAGAAGTCTTAAAAATGTTCTTAATGTCTTAGTATCTTCCATTTTGTCTGGAAAGACAAGAATTTTAGCTGAAATATGAGGTCGTAAGATGATTTGTCCTTGGCATATCTCGACTCCTAAGAATTCAACATGTGTAACTGCTAGTTTCATTTTCTTTTGTGAAATAATCAAACCAAGTTTTCAAAGAGATTAAAGATTGTATGTAAATGGGCATAGTGTTCTTGTTTAGTTTTGGAAAAGACTAAAATATCATCTATGTAAACATAGGTGAAATGAGAAACATTCCTAAAAATATCATCCATTTTTCGTTGAAAAATTTGAGGAGCTACTTTAAGACCAAAAGGCATAACAACTAACAAGTCATTCAAAGTGGCCTTCTGGGCAGGAAAAAGTCGTCCATTCTATAGAGTCTGGGTGTATCCTTACCTGCCAAAAACTTGATTTCATGTCAAACTTCGAATACCATTTAGAATGTTGTATCTTATTCAAAAGTTGGTCTTTATCTGGTATTTTGTAGTCATACTCTTGGTAGCTATCATTTAGCCTTTTATAGTTAAATACCATTCGGGATTGACCTCTTTTTTGTTCAGCTCCTTTATTTACTATAAAAGCTGGGCTCCTATGTCGGGAGGTAGATCTCTGAATGACTCCTAAGTGTAATAATTGTTGGATATGTGTTTTGCATTCTTCAGTTTCCCAGTTTGTGTATCTTAAATCTTGGGCCTTAATAGTGAGGTCAGGGTTAATAATTGTTAATTTACAATAGATTTTATCTCGCTCCCGGTATTTGGTTGGGTTACCTCCAATAATTTCTAGTTTTTCTAGGCGGGAGATGAGAGAGTCGATATCTGGTTGATGAGTGTTGATAGTCTGAAGCAATTGTTTGGGGAGGAGCAGATAATTAGGAATATCCCAAAAAGAAAGATCATTTAGCGGGCTTGTCCAGCCAAGTAAGTCTAGTTTTCCTGATATTCAGAAAAAGCAAGTTCACAAGATGACATGAGAGGGGTCTGTTTGCATGTTCCTTTGACTGTACACTGACAAGGGGTGTCAGTAGACTGGGTTCTAGTTTCTGCTGAAGCTTTTAGAGGCTGAACTACCGAGGGGTAGTCTGAAACAATAGGTGCTACGATTGGGGTGGAGAAAAATAGAGCATAATCTTTAGTAAGCAAAAAGGCTTTGTCTGGTGCTATGAGAAAATTGAGTCCCAGGATAAGGTGGATATTCTGATGTAATAAGGGTTTAACCCATAATTTGGAGAGAGTTTGGGGAGCGCTATAGGTACCACAGTTATTATTAAATTTTATATGTATATTTGTGACAAATTGGGTATTAGTAAGTTGCTGTCCGTCAAATTGTGTACTAATTAAAGGTTGAGATGAGGTTTTGATGAAAGTTTTGGGTAAAATGGACAGCAGTGTCGTCTCATCTATAATAGAATTAGTAGCTCCACTATCTAAGAAGACTTATAATGTAAATTCATGGTCATGTATATTTATTGGGCATTTTACCCTAACATCTAGGGTTCTATTTGTATTACAAATGCTAGGGGTTTTTATAAAAACCATATCAATGTTTGGGGATTATGTCAGTTGTGAACTTTTACCCTTGTCAGGTGGTGGAGAATTTTTGAGACCAGTTCTTCTATTTGGTTTGTTATCATTTCCATATGAGTTTCTAGTTGATTTATTTTAGTTTCTAATGTTGATACTCTTGTTTCTAAATGGATATTTCTAGTACTGCTTTTAGTGGGCTGTGTTATAGGGATTAGAACATTAAAATAGTTATGGAGACAAAGATTATAGGCCTGCTTTTTGCAATTTATACAGGTACCTCTTTTATCAACTGCTGGATAATAACTACACAAATAGCAAGGTATATTATTTGTTTCTGTTTTGAATTTCCAATCATGTGTACAATTGGATTTGCTTAAAGTTGTATTTAGTTGTGTGAGCATTAAATTTGTGTCTATGGGAGGAAAGTCGTCCCATAATTCTGGTTATAGGTTTAATGATATGTAGTCAAAATTTGTGTAATACGAAGGTTGTAAGAAGAAATTTACTAGGCTATAGTCTGAAGAGGGGGGGAACTTCTTCCATGTCATCTACGGAGATAATAGAGTAAATAGAAGATGTGTCTGAGACATCTGATTGAATTTCTACTAGATCTAAATTTGTACATGTGACTAATTTAGCTTCTCTTGTATATAGGTTTTTCTTATTTGGCCAGACAGAAGATAAATGTCCTGGTTCATTACAAGCAAAATAAGTAATAGTGTTAGCATAAGTTTTCTTTGGTTTGTATTTTCTAACATGTTTTTCTTTATTTAAATACAATTTCTTTTCTCTGCTTTTTCAAACATAATATGTTTTTCTTGGCCTGACATTTTTAGTATTAGCTGGTTGTGTAGTTGTTTTAGTATTTCGATAATGTTTTTGTTTTTGTTTAGGTATCATTGAGCCATACTGTTCGGGAGTGTAGATTTGATTACAGAACCCATATTGTTGATTTTTAAGTTGTTTTTGAATATGGATATAAGTACATTTTTTTAGTACAGAAATAATATGTTGTATACGTATTCCAATATTGTCATATTGGGATGCTACTTTCATGTCTGTCCAGGCCTTGTGTATTTCGTTTCCTAATTCCCCTAGTAGTTTACTAAATAGTCTTTCTCCTAATTCTAGGTTACAGTAATTTCCTGATATGGCAGTTAAGGCAAGGAAGTCATTGCAAAAAGGTTTAATCCAATTCCAGTTAAAAAGTTGTAATTGTTCTAAGTCTCTCATAGCTTCTTTTAGGGACAAGGGGAAAAAATATATATATATATATATAAAAGGTAAATTTAGTGCCTTCTAGATTGCTATCCCCAAGTGTCCCAAGTGTCAACGTTAGATTCTAGGAATTGTCCCATCTACTACATTCTCTGTTATGCTGCTTTGATTTCGAAATCCTAGGTTGTCAATGTACTGACCTGTTTATAGCTGCAGATGTGATTGCCTCTGATTAGCAAATTCAACAAAGGCAATTTAGCTTCCTAGTATTCTTAAGGAAATTATGACAATATGTTGATTGATTTATAGCATTCACTATTCAGATAGAACAATAGCATTCTTTAAGTAGAGAACAGTTTTAATAAGATCCGAGGATGGGGTTAGGTTTACAAGTATAACAAAAAAATCCTTGTCACTGACAAATTGAATTAAGGTATAGCAGTTAGGAGCTTGCTCTTACTAGCATGTTTTTGAGCATTCTTTGAGGAAGCCGATGATGACACAAGATAATAAACATGATTGATTTAGTTAACATTCTGTAAGTATAGTGTTATCTTGCAACTTGATGGAAGTGGGACAAACAGGTAGCCTGAGAATCTGACAAGAAAATAAGAGTTTTTTCGTTTTGATGATTGTGGTATTGTCACATTTTAATCGTTGTATTCACATCTGTAGATCTTTGCTACAAATCATGGGATATAAGCAAAGCATGATTGCCAAAAGTGGTATCCATATTACTTTCAAGATCAAATCAAAGTTGGTATTGGTATTAGTATCAGGATCAAATGGTTAATAAATGTACCCCTGTCAATGGATTGCTCGGGGCTGATGGAATCCAAATCAGTAAAAAAAAAACAAATAAAACAAAGTTATTTCATATATGAGATTTCAAAAGACGTTAAAAAATTATAAGATGAATGAAATCATGGATTGGGGTGCCGATCCATGCCACCCGAAACGAGCATTTTTTACCATTCCAGCAAGGGTCCGACACCAATACCCATTCGACATCGACACTGACGGTGAAAGCAGGCTCGCGATACCTTCGCAGAGGCCTCCGCAAGGTCAAGAAACCATTGCGATCTTGTGGCTACTTCACAGAGTCCTCGCCTTGCCACTGCCATGCTTGGCCTTTTTTTATTTTTATTTTATTTTTTTGTTTTATAATTTTATAGGATATTTATAGGGTTTAGAGTTTAGGATTTAGGCCGTTAATTTTTTTTCACTTTTATTTTATTTTTCAATTAATTCTTTTTTCTCCGATAATATCTTTTTGCTTCTTTTTCTCCTTCATGCGCTTACAAAATAAATAATAAAACTAAAGATTGTTACATTGACTAATGAAAAAATCTCTTTAAGAATGAAAATGGAGATGAATTATTAGAAAGATATCTATAGCAATCAAATACTAATAAAAATACTTTTTAATTAATATATTTTTTATTTTAAAAAGCACCCAATCCGCATTGGCAAGGTACAATATGATAACAATACCGTATCATTCTGGTTATAAATCAAAACTCCGACACGACTTGAAATTTTAAACCCTGGATGAAATTATGTATCTTTGAATAATCATATTGTTAACTATAATAATATCTATAATATTAATAGTAACAAAATTAATATATTCATATTAATAATGCATAATATATTATCATAATATCAAGACCAATATTAATAATCCTAAACTATTATTACTTCTGGAAATCCTTTTGCAGATACAGGGTTAACTCCTTTAGTAGCAAGGCTCAAGCAATAGTGATGGGAAAATCACACTAATTTGTTGTTATTTGTTGAGCGTCTGTTATATACTTGCTCAAGCAACTTTGTACCTCAGACCTTAACAACACTCATGCTATTGTATATGGTAGTTAGTTTTCTTTTGCAACATTCATTTGTGTTCATATGAATACCAGGCTGGATTCCTTCTTTCAATGCTTATTTTTTCTAGCTTAACCTGTAGATCTTAGTAATTTCATATTCTATGTAAAATTTGTTTTGAATTTACTCCTTATTTGACAGTTGTTGCAGGATATGTTGGCATTTTTTATCTTATTACTTTTCTAAGACTCTGATATACTGGCTAAATTATTATTTCAGGTTAATTCTGTATTGACAACGAAATACAATATTCTGATATTTGTACCCAAGGGGTTATTTGAACAGGTATTCATTCACAAATTTGTTAATTGGAGAATATTTGTTTATTTTGTACAGATATTTGAAGTCTATTTAGTTTCATATATCTGTTATTCAATCCTAAAACAATTTTGCCATTAAACTCACAGTTTAGGCGAGTTATTAATCTGTATTTTCTCATGATTTCAATCTTATCTACTACACCAATCAGGTATTTTTTTTTTTAGAACAACCTTTGCAACTTTTAATATATTGGTTCTTCAAATATGCTTTTTTGTACCCACTACACTAAGCTTATTGTCATTTTTGCAGTCCAGTTTCTCCTGTAACTAATGTGGTACCTCTTCGTCTAGTTCTTTTGGTCTCCCTTATTAAGGAGGCTTTTGAAGATTGGGTTAGCAAAACTTCTACCCTTATTTTTTTTATTCTTCTCATCTCTGTGTTGAGCAAGCTTTGATATGAAAGTTTTTATTTGTTCTCTCAATCAACTTGCTTTTCAATACAGAAGCGTTTTCAAAATGATAATTGCAATCAACAGTACTCCAGTTGATGTGTAAAGGTGAAAATTGGGAAACTGCTACCTGGAGTAAGCTGCAAGTTGGCGTCATTGTTAAGGTAGGATATAAAACTTCGATACACCTTTTTGTAACAATCTGTTTTTTTTGTGGTTGCTAATAATTCTTGGATTTATATTCGTTGAAGAGCAGTTACTTTAGATATTTAGCATTGTGGACATTTTTTTTATTTGAAGAAAATATTTTTTTGCATGAATATTTCCAAGATTTATTGCATTGCCTCTAAGACCTCGACAGAATCTTTTATTATTAGATTCTAATAATAGAGGAAGTGCATAGAAAGTTTACTCCTTTCAACTTTTTAAGCTTGAAATTTTGTACATCTGCTGGCTTATGGGAACCCCTACAAAATGTTATGTGAATTAGTATTTGATATACATGATGATGTGGGGCAGGTGGAGGCGTGGAGCACTTAAGGTTGATGTGTGAGACAGCTTTGCAAGTGTTGAGGACGTGGCATGCTTAGGAAACACTGGAAAATGACAAATTCACTCCTCTTTAAAATGTAGTTATAGTGTTTAACTTTTGTTTCTATCACTTGATACTAACTAACTTCAATAATTTCAGATTACATAGTTCTCTAACTTGATGTTTTCGAACCTGTGTTTGATTTCATGTTTTGAAGAAGTGGGCCGAACACAGAATTTTCAATTTCCACTGCAAACAAAAGTTTAGTGATGTATTTGTCTTGCATTCCTTGTAACCAAATTGTGTCTTATCTCAGGAGATCCAATGCCCAGATTAGTGCTTTTTTGAATTTAGTGTCAAATTCCTTTTGCTTGTTTCTAGACATTTAAAGCAAAATGAGAGTTTTTTTTTGGTTATTTCAATGTCAAAAAATTGCTGAGTAGCTGTTATTGATGAATTTGGACTTGCAGATTTAAAGCTTTACTTCCAAACATTTTTTTTTGTCGTGTATGCATTTTCTTGCATCGATATTTTCTTCTCAAGATAGATCAATCCTCAATGTTTTTAGAACTTCAGTTGTGGTCTGTGCATGTGCTGATATTATAATGATGTTCAATGTCGAGCAGGTCAAGCATGATGAATTTTTTTCTGCTGATTTGTTGTTACTACCTAGTACAAATCCTAATGGAGTTGATGTGCGTAAATCTTATGATCATATATACATGTTTTGACGCACATTCACTTACTTTATTCACGTATATTCTATGCATGTTCACCTCTCTTAGCATATATTCAGCATAAATGCTCTTTTGTTCGGAGATCTGCTCTTTGTTTGGTTTTGTGTTGACAGGGAGAACTTTCGGAGAAAAACAACGATTGTCGACGCACCGAAACGAGACAGAGAACATGACCGTGCAACCTCGCACGACCGTGTGGCCAAACAGAGGAAGAACAGTGCATGGCCGTGCAACTCTTGCACGGGCGTGCGGCCAAACAGAGGCGGATCCGTGCATGGCCGTGCAAACTTGCACGGGCGTGCCCCCCACGACCACAGCCAAGCCATACACGATCGTGCGATCCTGCACGACCGTGTCCCAGGAGCAGTGCCCCAGATCCACACGACCGTGCCAATTAGCACGGTCGTGCAGCGCAACCAGAGACAAAAGAAGGCACAGCTGTGCCATAGCGACACGACCGTGCCACTCAACCTGCAGGGAGGAGGCAGTTGGCCATGCAGATCTTGCACGGCCGTGGCACGGGCCGTGCGACGCTTGTGCCCTAACTTATATAAGGGTCAAGAACCCTATTCTTGGGGACATCTTTGGTTCGGGACTTCGTCCCTCTCCTTGGGAAAGGATTCTCCCCTTTGGGGAAAACCCTAGAGCTTCATCCACCGCCATCCCTTAACATTCCGTCCATCTCCAGAGTAAGGAGGCATCCCCAAGACATTGGAAACCTCAGCAAGCATCTCTTCTTCCCCTTCTTCTCACATCAAGGGTTGTAAGTATGCTTTACTTTATGTTTTGGGATTGTTCTTCCCTCAGAGTAGATATCCTTTTCTAGAAATAGGAAGTATTTGTAATATGATGGAGGTGTAGAACTATGTAGATTCGCCATATTTCTATTCAATGACTTGTTAATGCCTTGTTCATGCTTGATGAATTGTGTGTGTGACATATTTATATTTCTTCGCATGCTTTGTTGATTGATGTGGAGGATTGTTAATCACGAAAAGGGGATGCCCTAGAGCGTATTGACCAAGGTGCCATAGTGACAGGGGTAACCCTTTCGGGACGTCTAGGGTGTTCCCTTAAAGGAGAAACAATCCCTTAGGAGTTGCTGCTCTCGCAGAAAGAGTTCTCTAGATCGTATACCCGAGGGGCCCTAGTGATAAGGGTAACCCGTTCATGGACGTCTAGGACATTCTCTTGAAAGGAGAGGCAATTCCTCCATAAGGAAGTAGGAAACCGTACCAAATCTCTACCTTTATCCTTATTATTATTTACTAGACATGTATTCCTGTGATCTACCGAGGCACCCTCGTGACAGGGGTTAACTGTTACAAGATTTCACAGGAATCGTCTCTATTCAATACTTAGGGATATTGATCAATTTAACTTCCTGCAAGAGCATGGACATAGAGGGTAGAAACTAAGCAATCTATGTAATATCTCCTAGTATTATAATGAAACCGAAATCCTAGAATCCATCTCCCAAAGCTCATTCCCTCCAAGATCAATTCTCTCTCTCTCCTCTCTCTTTGTCTCAACCTTCTCTTTCTCTCTTCAATCACTCTTGTTAGTTTGCAAGCGCCAAAGCCAACTTTCGGCCATCTAGATAACTTACTTTGCGACATCTCTAGTGCTTAATCAACAGTCCCTGTGGATTCGACAAATCTTATATATTACTGACGACGAAATCGTACACTTGCGGTTGCGTATTGAGTATTTTCTTTTGATATATTTTTCACTGAAATTGAAAGGGAGCATTGACGCAACAGTAAATTTGCTGTTGACTTGGAGGTCATGGGTTCAAGTCTTGAAAATAACTTCTTACAATGCATGTAAGAATACGTACAATAGATCCAATGTGGTCCGACCTTTCCTAGGGACCCCACATTGTCTGTTTTGTACACCGGGCTGCCCTTTATATTTGTCACTAAAATTCAATTTTTGATTTTTTTTTTTCAAAATCTTGTAGGTTTGATCATGGTTTAAAATTTCATGCCCGGCCGTACTGGACATGGGCGAAACATTTCGTTCAGCCCACCGACCAGTACAGCGCAGAGATTGGCAATCCATGTGGAACATTGCATGACATTTCATTTCCTGATTTTTGTTTATGGTATTTTAAAATACATGACTAATTTCATGAGCCACCTGATTCCTAATACTTATTTTCCTATTAGTTTCTTTAGGTCTGTTTGTATAGGATCGTATGCACCTCATGTTGCATAGAGATCTTCATACTTAGGGGGCGCTTGGTTTGCGGAAGGGAATGGGAATAGGAATGAGATTCATTGAAGTAAAGAATGGGAATGGGGAGTTTTGAATCCGTGGGACCCACCATTCCCATTCTCCCCATTTTTCTTGGTAATGGCCCAATCCCATATTTGGGGGTTTGAATCCGTGGGACCCACCATCAATACCCCAAACCAAACACTAACTTTCAATCCCATTCCCATTCCTCACTTCCATTCCGCCCAACCAAGCACTCCCTTAGATCCTTTTTTAAGAAAACTCGTATATCATCATCATAGTAATTACACAAATGAGTTTTCCTAAAATATAGATCTCAATTGTTAGTAATTGCACAAATGAGGTTATGCTTTAGACGACCCTCTATATTTTGTTAGAATTTAGATTTGTTTGCTAACTATGTTGCTTAGTTTGGAAGTTTAGCCTCTTCTAAATTGCTGTGACTACGCAGCTAAACTATTACCAATTTTTTTGGTATCGCAACTGTGAACCATTTCTCTTATGCTAGAGCCTCTCCACTTACAACTGTTTGCTAGCTTGATTGACTAATGAAGATTGTCTGTTCTGCATGCAAACTTTCCATGATATCCAACTAATACCCCTAGCCAACATTCTGTGCACAGGAGAAATACAATGTGAACAACCAAACAATTCACTGTACACCTTTACCGGAAACCTTATTGTTGAAAATCAGACACTACCCCTCTCTCTGAATCAAATTCTACTTAGAGTAAGAATGAAGATTTATATTCCCACTTTTATTATTTTTGCAATATATGTTGTTTCACTAACAAAGACAAACTGCAATCACACTTTTGTCATTTTAAAGAAGCTTGTCATATTCTAGATTCAGTCTCACTCACTATTCCATACATATTTGCTTATTGTTTTGTAATCTTTTTGCCATTCAGAAGTTATACTAATAGGATAAAGTTGTCCTGTTAGCCATTAGCTTTGGCCATTGTGGTACAAGGACAATATTGTTTTTTCAACAAGGCTTGAAAAGATGCTATTATTTACTGAAGATATTCAGATATGTAACCTTTATTCAAAAGACCCAAACTATATGACAAGGGAAAACATAAAATCAAAGTAAAACACGTAAAATCTTTTTCCCATCCTGGTATTAATAAGGACAAAAATATAGACAATTTACTCTTTTGTACTTCCATCTCTCTTTGTGCATCCTAAACAACAGGTTTGACACTTGAAAATATTGGTTCCCTCAATACCTGTTGTCATTTCCTAGTGAGTCCCTATGACCAATGGTATGGCATGAAATCCATCACGGTTGCAACCGCATCATATGATAAAGACTCTACCAAGTAAAAGCCAAATAACATAGATCAAGTTCTTATACAGTTAGAAACAAATGTAAGGTGAAACATGAGTATCAAAATAGATATATATCTTCCATTGAGAAGCAAAATAGAATAAGAAGAACCGAGGAAATCTAAAATCTTGCAAAATCATGTGAAATGTTCTTAGAGCATTTCTTCTAACAAAAATAAACTTTTAGATCTATAAACCTTGTTCTTATGGTTTTATAGTTGCAAGAAAAGTGGAGCTAGTGGGTAGAACCAAGTTGGTTGTACAACATGGTTAAAATGGATATAGACAAAGTGTAATTGAAAAATGATAAACTAGATACATGCACTGTAGTTCACACCATAAATAAACAATCATACTGTAATTTATCATCCAATTGCTATATGATAGACTGCAAGCAAATGAGCATGGTTTGACCCACCCATCGGTACCCTTGTATTTCTTATACTGTGATAGAGAATGATACCATGTGCATGCTCTAATGAGTGACTACCACAGCTAGCTCAAGCTCATTCTCATTGACATGACCAACCTACATTGAGGAGAGAAAAATTGGTATACTTGTTATGTTCCAAATCATCTTATAGGCCAAAGGCTTTATCCACAAAAGGATCATTATTCACAAGTATCTTATACTGAGCAAGTGATCACTTTCAAGTAATTTTTAACTAGTATTTTGTAATGCTATGCCTTTGGTTCAACATATCCTAACCAAGGTATAAATTCAAATATCTGTCGTCCTGAATGTGTAGTACCAACACTAACAATGTAAGCTAAATTGTGTTTTACCTTAGAGAAACAATAATCCTACATTACTGCATATACAAGCCATATGGAATAATATCAGGATAACAGATCACCATATAAAACAACATATATGTGTTGCATTCTTAATTCACATATATAACAGTCAATATGATGCATGGAGAAAAGAAACTGCTAGAGGCTAATCTGATAGCATGAGCAAAGACATGCTGACGAATTAACAAGGTAACTCTAGATTCTCCATAAGAATTTCTACACCACGCTTAACTCTATTCTCACTCAATCACATTCAACCCAATCTAACCGCACATCTTAACTTCCAAGTTAGAGCTATAAGACTAAGAGCATTCACATCAATTACCCTAAACTAAACTTTTACCTTAAATTTTATATTTTGCATTAAAAAAACATCCGCATCAGCTACCCTACCCATTCCCTAAATATACATTTTATGAATAGTAGTTCTTTAAATTTATGGAATGGATTCCATTCCCTAAACATTAAAATAGTATTTCTCTCTCCTCCCTCTAATAATAAAAAAAAATTCTCTCTCCTCCATCTAATAATTAAAAATATGAAGGAAAGAGAAAAATAATAAAAAAATAAATATATGACAAATTATAGGGAAGTTGATATATTGTGTAGTGAAAAATAGATATCTAAATTTAATAAAGTAGTTCTTTTACCTAAATTTTAGATTTTGGATGAGAATTATGGTGTGATGCTCTAATAATTTTCACTGACTCACTTCAACTCCAAATCACCGTCTTCTTAGACTCAAATTCCACATCAACCATCACTCAATAGTCTAATTTCGACCTTTTTAACTCAAACAATAAACCCCCAAGATTAATCCTCGGTACACCAGCATCATTTTCACTGACCTTTTTCATCGAATAGCCCTCAACTCAAAAACTTGCAAGAAATAGTAGGGCCCTATAACAATTGTTTAAGTATACACACTTAACAAGTTTGGTTTAGCCCATCGAACATCATCTCTTATCAAATTAGTTTATCTGATTGTCCTGCTCCACTCTTGAGTACGCTGTACAAAACCAACCTTCCAAATCTTTTGATAACCTCTTCTTCAAATGTTACTCGATTCAAACAAAATAAAAGAGGAACCTACTTATAGAAGACGTGATTCATCGTAGTAATGTCAAATATTGTTGTAGGTGGAAGAAGATTGTCTCCTTGTTGCAATAGATTGTCCTCACACACTCGTGGGTTACTAAAAATGAAAATAGCAAGGAAATACCAATTCTACAATCACACTGCACATGAAAACCCAAAATTATAGCAAGATGCAATAATGCACCCTGCCTACAGACACCAGAAAACAGGAAAGGGACTTGGAAAGAGTGCTTCTGCTTGGTCGTTGGACAAAGGGAGGTGAGGAGAGGAAGGATTGCTTTTGTCAGGAAGGGAGGAGGAAATAACTGCTCGGTGAAAAAGGAGGCTAGGGGGTGACTTCTGCTCACACAGGAAAAGTGGAAGAAAAAGAGAGGTTGGGGTTGTTTTGCAGTTTTGTGTGGGGTGGTTGTGAATGAAGAAGGGTATGGAAGGAAATTCATGCCATAAGGAAAAGAGATGGGGTGATAAATATAACACATAATTTTACCAACATACCAATCTTAACCTGTTAAACTAATTTGGTTTGATGCTTGTTCAACCAAAACTCACTCAATTCAACTCCAAGGCTAGTCGAATTTGAACCCAAATCAATCTCTGTCTAATGCAACCCTCAATTGGTTAAACTAACTCCAAATTGAACTCAAGTTGATTCAAACACCATAAAATCAGCGTAAATATTCACCAATTTAATCTTGAATACTAATTAATTACCCACAACTAGCTCTCTATTCCCTCGCTAACCGATATTTAAAGAACAACCACCCATATAGCTGTCCACCAAGCCAAACTTATTTCTACTAGATAAACACCCTCTGCACACACTGCATGTATCACTCTTAACATTCTGTGAATAAGAATTTTCCCTCCATGTTATTCTGTAAATCAAGAAGCTACAACACAGTGCAATTGTTCACCAATCCACCTCCCAATTTCATGGCCTGCACATGCTCATCTGCCAAATTCGATGCACTCATGCACCAACTGTGGATTTTTAGTTTATTGGAATTTTGCAGCATGTGGAACAGGATATTTAGTTTAGCTGACTTTCTTCATTTTCATTATAGTGTTTATAAACCTCTATAGGGCTGCAGCCTTTGAAACACAGAATACATTGTCAGAGCTGTTATTTTTACTGGTCATGAAACAAAGGTTTGTGGTTAAAAGATCCCTGATCTACATGTTGGTTGTTTTAATTCCTCAAACAACTTCAATGTAGTTATGGCCTCTGATAATCATTTGATAGGTTATGTTGAACTTTATGAGTGTCCCTTCAATACGAAGTACATTGGACAGAAAACTCGATAAACTTGTACTTACTCTTTTTGGTGTTTTGTTTTTCATGTGTCTGATTGGAGCCATTGGAAGGTCAACTTAAGTTTCTTTATGAATCTCTATTTCATTTTTACTATATTTCTTATAAAATGAGCAATCTGTGAGTTCCAACTATTGGAATCAGTTACATTGATCTTATTCCATCATGGAACTATATGATATGTTAGGGCTCAATCTATGCTCAAGAAATTCTTGACATAGTTTTATATGATATATTGGGGCTTTATTTTCGTGTCATGCTATCCGATACTTTAATCATAATTGTTTGAATTATGAAGAAGATGATGTTGAAATAACAGTTAGATCATGTGCTTTGTGTTGGTTGATGTATGAAAGCTCGTGAACATTGTATAGTGTACACCTAACACTATTGAAAAGAGATGCCATTTGTTTTATAAAATTTTATTCCCTCCTCTGAAGTTGAGCTTCTTTATCCAAATGCTCAATGGTGTCTCATAATCATCGAAATATTGCCCTTGGAATTTCAAACGATTGCCATTTCACCCCATAATCATTCACACCACCTAACATATTAATGATACTATGGGTATGCCATTTATGTACCATGTCGCTTTTTCGTCAAGTAACAATGTTAGTAGTTAGGGTTGGAATTACAGGAATTTGAAATACTTGGGGTATTTTGATGATTTTAAAACTTTGGAGGGCTTTTGAAAAAAGAGCAAATTCTAGGTGGTGAAATGAAAATTTCCCTTTGTTTTATCAAACGTTCTCAAGTGATTACCATCATGTTGTGGAAGTAATTATGTTCAAGTAACTTTGTGTTTGTTAATGTATGAAAGAACATTGGTATAGTATACCTAAGACCATGGGAAAGAGATGCCATTTGTTTTAGGGAAATTTTTATTTCTTCCTCTTAAGTTTAGCTCCTTTATCAAATTACTTTCTGGAGTTTTGGAATTGTTGAAATATTACCCTTAGAATTTTGAAACTTTTGTCATTTTAACCCTTAATCATTAATACTAGCTAATGGACTAATGGTGTTATGGGTGTGTCACTTATGTGCCATATTGCTTTTCTATCAAGTAATGATGTTAGTGGTTAGGGGTAAAGTGACAAGAGTTTGAAAACACAAGGGGGGCATTTTGTTAATTTTAAAACTTTGGAGAGCTTTTGAAAAAGAGAGTAAACCCTGGTAAGTGAAATAAAATTTTCCCTTTGTTTTACCCAACATTCTAAGCGACATCCTTCATGCCGCAAAAGTAATTATGTTCAAGGAACTTTCTCAGTAAAGATATAGTCAAGGAAATGATGGAAAAATTATACAAATTTAAAAACTATGTACCCTTTCACTCTTTCAGATATATCTTGAGTTGGTACTTTCATAATGCCTGTTAAACTTGAGGTACCACTAAGTTCCATATGCAATCAACTGGTGTGCAAAAATAACTCATAACCGTAATGTTTTGGCTGATTTGATAATTTTTAAGCTCACATGTGAAATGCTATCTTGTAAATGTGTACTTAAAGAATAAACATAACAACATTTCATGCTACTTACTCATTACATATGTTGTTTTGCATGTGTAATTTTTCCTAAACTTTCCTGTTAAGATTAAGAAAAAATTGCAATATGCAAAAGTATAGTATTTAAAATCATTGTATTTCTTGATTCTAAAATAGATGTCTTTGGAGTATCTATACGTTCTAAAATAGATGTCTCTTATTTATGCACACATATTCAGTTTTTTGTTCCTGTTAAGACGGTAATTGTTTGGTATGTTTAAGTGGAATCTTCATCAATAATAACCTTGAACTTTTTGGAGATGTGGAACAACAGTTTAATCCTAGCAATAGATTTGTGGGAAACTGTGAAAAATTTTAACAGTGAAAATTTTTAACAGTTATTTGTCCTGGACTGAATATGCAGTTTGCCCTTCTGTAGGTCACAATTCTGACTATGTTCACACTGATAAGTGATAACATTGTATTCGACCGTCATACCCATTTCTCTTTATGTTTCTGTTGAGGTGAGTGTTATTTCAAATTCACAATGTGTTTCATTTAGTATAACTAGAACTTTATGTGATTGTTTTACTTTCAGATGATCAAATTCATTCAATGCCCTCAGTTTATCAACAAAGATTTGCATATGTATCATGCTGACACTAACACCTCTGCATTAGCACGTACATCAAATTTGAATGAGGAACTTGGCCAGGTAACAATATCTAGTTATTTTGTTCATCCTACCAACATATTTTCATTATTCTAATATCTATTGTCTATGAGTTTAGATAAGATTCCGCTATAGTAGATATAATTTTACACGATTATTCAGTTACATAGTGATATGCTCATTGTGCTCAAATTCTCATGCATTATTTGAGTGCTGTTACCTATCCATGTGAATGCTATATTTTTTTAGTATTATTTGTTTCCAGCTGAATTCAAACATGTTTTAAAATTGGCTTTATTATGAAAATGAATATGGTTTGACTAACCATGTTGAAGATCACTAATCCAGAATGAAGTCAGACAATTCCTATTCTGAAACGTAGAACGAATGCCAGGATTCTAGTCCTTTCATTGAGTTACCTCAGGCTAGAAGGTTTTGATTTATGAAGGATTCGATGGATTAAAAATAACAAAAGAAGAGAAATGAGAGTAGGATATTAGAAGCACTCATTTGTAATTAAAAGATTTTAAATCTGGAAATTGTGGATGGTTTGGTAGATAAATTTGTACTGTTAGGGAGTATCACTTATTTTTCTTCTTGAGAGTAGAGGAATTATAGGATTGGGATCTTCAAAGCTGAAGATTGAGTAGACCTAATAGGAGTGAAGGAACAAGACAAGCAGAATCTAGTGCAACAACAATGATAAACCAGCATATAAGGTGTGAAGTCAACTCTTTTGTGGCTAAATTATATGTATAGGTCTTTTTCATCCATTGAACTCATGTAAATCTTATTACATCAAGTTGGTTGAGGTTCTTTGGTTTTCCTCTATTTCTCATGCCTTCAATCCTATTTGATCCCACTTCTCTACAGAAACTACCATCTGTCTTTAAACATGCCTGCATCTTAACCCCTTTTTTTATTTTGTTTTTCTAGGTAGGATCTCAATCTTAACAACTTTGGCAAAACTGAACCACCATCTTCTCTTAACTCTTGACTATCACAATAACAATCACCCAAATGCCTCCTTTTGCCTAAACAATATACTATCACATCAACTGATCAACAATCACCCAAATCCCTCAATTAACGTCTTTCATAAAACATCCCTTAACAACACAAGAAAACACTGGTGAGGATATCACAACATCTTAGAATTATCCTCGTCACTTGTAGGATTTACCATACGCTATTGAAGTGAAATTTAAAACCATGCTCGTAATAACCTATAATTAAACCTCTTAACCTCAGAATAAAAAAAAAATCCTTTTATCATATATCATAACTGACCTTCTTGAACACCTGACCAAACTCAGATATATGGTTTATTAATGAGTTAAACTGCATCCATGTTTCAAAATATTAAACATTACTATCATATATATAGGAAAACATGAGAATATCTAACACAAAATATTGAAAAATTAAAACTGAACAGGGTCAAGTTAGCTCAACACAAACTGGACAGACAAGCTGACCACGCCAATTTAGTTTTTTTTTTTTTAAATTTTCTGGTGCATTCCAGTTCATGGAGGTGATGGGATTGCCTGTAATTCGTGTCCTTGTAATTCGTGTCCTTGTTACTATATGGATGAACTTTTTCTATTTATCCATTCAATCAGCTCTTGTGCTTTTCTTGTTACTAAATGTGAGTGCTTCTTGGTGTAGGTGGAGTACATATTCTCTGAAAAAACAGGAACATTAACTAGAAATCTAATGGAGTTTTTCAAGTGTTAAATTGGTGGAGTGTCATATGGTGTAGGTATTACTGAAATTGAAAGGGCAAGCACAGCGGGAAGGGAGAATATTGAATGAGGTATATGTATCCCTTTTTGGAGGGATAGTAATCAACAATTATTCACTTTGGATAACCTGATATTACTTTTTTCCTTCATTATTGGCTGTAGATTCAAAAGTCAGACACAGCTGCTTATGAAAAAGGTTTCAATTTCAATGATGATAGGATCATGCGTGGTGCTTGGAGGAACGAGCGTGATCCTGAGATATGCATGGTTAATCTTGTGATCTTCACTGAAATATTTCTTTGACATTTGATTGTATAGAAGCCCTTCTGAGAGTTCATTCAGATGTGTCCTCTATCTTCTTCATATATGGTAAAGTGACTCTTCATGAGGAGTTACCTAAGTCCATCTAGTTAATAACCCACTACACATAACATTAGGTAGTTCTCTTTATAATGAATTAATAAATACCATATACTAATTATTAGGAAAACCTTTTTCTTGATGTATTGTTATGATTAATTAGTATAACTATCCTGCAGAAGCCTAGTGAGAGCTTCTATCAACGCCTAAAGTGCATGCCCACCGCAGTTCATGTGTCGTCTGGATGCCGGGTCTAACTCCACATGCACGGACCACATTGGCAAGTCGGGTGCTTCTGAGCAATCAAAACATGAGCTGACCTTTGGACTGACCAAAGTCATAAAGCACCCCTGTTTATTAGTCTCCACAAAGCACAAGTAAACCACTGCGGATGTCCGACCGGATGTTGAGGGAGCTGTCCGCCCGGACGACAAGTTTGGAGCAAGGGAAAAGGACAGGGGACTTCTTTCTCTGACAATCGGTAGGTTTCACGTGTGTGCCATGCTCCAAATCTTGTGACAGGGGATTCTGCTGTCCCATCAAGGGCATACCTAGGAAAGGACAGAGGACACGTATGCACCTCGGTACACGTGCCCAAACCCTTCACAGCTCTATATAAAGAGCCTCAGACTTCGCCGGAGAGAGGATTTTTCGAGGTATTCTGAGACTTTGGGAGCCACCTTGTTCATCGTAATTTACCTGACTTGAGCGTCGGAGGGTCGCCGCCGGGAACCCCCTTCCCGGCCCGAGCGAGAATCGCGCCACCACTGGAGATCTACATCACGAGTGAGAGCGCCCTCGCTGACGGTTCGGACAGATCACGCGCCGTCGGGAACGCACTGCGCATCCGAGCGGAACAATGGACGAGGCCGGACGACAACACACGTGGCGCTTTCATAAGAACTCACGCCCGGTCGAGACGAGGGCCGCCAAACTGTGGAGCAAAACAAAAGCATCACCGAGCGGAGCAACAGCAACATCTCGGGTGGCCGAAGCACCTCAAGCCACCGTCGCATTCCATCGGGCCTTATTCCGCACCCCCGGCTCGGAGAGATAGAGGATCTTCTTCCAACGAAATGCCTAGGCGAGACGACAAGGGAAAAGCTCCCGAGCGGACTCATCTCCCGAGCGGATCAATCGCCAATTTTGAGGCTATTCTACGAGACCCTCCGCCAGCACTACGTGCCTCCGACGATCGGCAAGTACAACCAACGATCCGGATGATCATCTGGGTAAGTTCGATAACACAGCTACGCTCCATCAATATACAGATGGAGTAAAGTGCCGAGTCTTTCTTACCACTCTCTCGGGATCGGCTCAACGGTGGTTTCGGAGGCTGCCGGACGGATCCATCACAAGCTTCAAGGACTTCCGAACGGCCTTCCTCCACCACTTCGCCAGCAGTTGGCGTTATCAGAAGACAAGCGTCAGCTTGTTCGCCATCAAGCAAGAGCCGAGAGAATCGCTCCGAGCTTACATCCAGCGGTTCAACAAGGTGGCAATGGATATTCCAACGGCTACCTCGGAGACGATGATGAATGCCTTCACGCAAGGCCTTGTGGATGGCGATTTTTTCCGATCACTCATTCGGAAACTGCCCCGAGATTATGATCACATGCTACACCGAGCCAATGAATACATCAACGTGGAAGAAGCGCAAGCGGCCAGGAAAAAAGAAACATCAACCGAACGGGCACCTCCTGCCGAGCGGAAACCCTTCTCCGCTCATCAACTGCCGAGGGGACCAAGGGCCGAAGCAATCCGCTCCCCTCGTGTAAGGTCCCAAGTACAAGAAGTAGCTGCCGCTCGAAGCAAGCCAAAGAAGAAATGGACCCCTATGTTCTGCTCCTTCCACCGGACGGATACGCACAACACAAGGGATTGTCGAAGTCTTCCCTTCGTGGCTAATCCCGTTCCCAGGAAGGCCGAACGACGGTCTCCTTCCATCGACAGGAGGCAAAGGACCCATGAAGCCGACCGGACCCGCACCGAGAGGCGACATCAACAGACGCCCGACGCATCGATCTCCAAGGCGGGAGAATCGCCGAGCGTCAAGAGAACGATCCTACCGTCCGCCGAATAGGAAAATATAACGTTATTGCTGGCGGGCCGACCGGAGGAGAATCCAACCGAGCCGAAAGGCGGGCGTCCGCAGCTCCAGATCCACGCAGTCGGTTGTAGCCAAGAGCGTGCAAGTGGACCGGAAATCACTTTCGGCCCGGAGACTCGAAGGAGTAGAAGCGCGCTGCCCATTAAAGCGGTAATAGCAAATTACACTATTCATCGATATTTTGACACAGGAGCTCTTCAACATTATATTCGCTCGATTAGTCAGAATTGACAGAGCCGACAACGCCCGCCTACGGGTTCACGGTAACGGCGACAGATCCTGGCTACCTCATCGGGAGAAGAGCCGCCAGAGGGCTGTGACAATAAACTTCGTGGTGGTCGACTCTCCTTCGTCCTACAACGTCATTTTGGGACGACCGACGCTCAATTCCGAGCAATGCCCCAACCTTCCATCAAGATCAAGTTCCCGGAGGACAAAGTAGAGAAGTACGTGGAGATCGCCTAGCAATATAGAGACGATCCGCCTGCTCCGAAGGCGCCTGATCGAGGTACACGCCATAACCGAGAAACCTCCGGCTTTAATTTATAACATGGAGTCGGATTTGATTGACGAGGAGCGAGCCAAGGCATCCGTTCGGCTGATAGCGTACCGAAGCAAAACTACAACCGCCGCTATTCCTCGATCATTCCGTGCTCACGACCTGTCTCGAAGAAAGTCAAACCGTCGGCGACGCAAGCTCAAGCTCAAGGTGTCCTTCAAAATCATCAAAAGCTCCGCCGGTGCGATTATTTGGAGGATAAGGACGGCCGGCAGCTGGATAGACCGCCACCTCCAGCCTTACCGGGCGGGATGAAAGGTGTACCACTGTAAATCATCCTGTGTACTTTTTTCGACTGAACACTGGAAATGTAGAAATGAAGAATCAAGAGAACAAATATAAGGCATTGTCAACAAAAACGAAGGCCCCGCGTCGTTCGGCCGGAGGTAAATTATCCGAGCCAAAATACTCGACGAAGCAGACCCTGAGCTGTTCGGCCAGGAGTACGTTCTCCAAGCTGGGTGAAAGGTGCGCTAAATATAAATTTATATACTTTTTGGTCGCCTATGTACTTGCGATGCAGGAAGCAAAAAGATGAAAACACATTGAGTATTCTCCGCTGAGCGGCTTACCGTTCGGCAGGGGCGTATGGATTATCCGAGCCAAGCGCCCGAATAGCGAAGGCCTCCTAGCCGATTAGATTCGCGAGCAAATGACCCGTGCTGTTCGGCCGGGCATAAAAACTGTTCAAGCGCGAGATAAGTTATGAAGGCCAAGGTCGCTCGACCTGGTAAGGAGTTAGCCTTGAAGGCCGTCTAGCCCAGACGTTAAACCGTAGAGCCGCGCCGACCGGCTATAAATATCCGCGCCGACGAGCTCCGTCGTTAAAGATCGAGAGACGAGCCGGCGTCTATAAACCCTCCGAGCGGAAGACCGTCTAGCCCAGACGTTAAACCGTAGAGCCGCGCCGACCGACTATAAATATCCGCGCCGACGAGCTCCGTCGTTAAAGATCGAGAGACGAGCCGGCGTCTATAAACCCTCCGAGCGGAAAACCGTCTAGCCCAGACGTTAAACCGTAGAGCCGCGCCGATCGGCTATAAATATCCGCGCCGACGAGCTCCGTCGTTAAAGATCGAGAGACGAGCCGGCGTCTATAAACCCTCCGAGCGGAAGACCGTCTAGCCCAGACGTTAAATCGTAGAGCCGCTCCGTCCGGCTATAAATATCCGCGCCGACGAGCTCCGTCATTAAAGATCGAGAGCCGCGCCGTCCGGCTATAAATATTCGCGCCGTCGAGCTCCGACGTTAAATATCGAGAGACGAGCCGGCGTCTATAAATGATTCGAGCGGACGAACCGACGAGCTCCGTCGTTAAAAATCGAGAGACGAGCCGACGTCTATTAATAATCCGAGCGGACGAACCGACGAGCTCCGTCGTTAAAGATCGAGAGCCGCGCCGTCCGGCTATAAATATCCGTGCCGTCGAGCTCCGACGTTAAATATCGAGAGACGAGCCGACGTCTATAAATAATCCGAGCGGACGAATAGACGAGCTCCGTCGTTAAAGATCGAGAGCCGCGCCGTCCGGCTATAAATATTCGCGCCGTCGAGCTCCGACGTTAAATATCGAGAGACGAGCCGGCGTCTATAAATGATCCGAGCGGACGCGCCGACGAGCTCCGTCGTTAAAAATCGAGTGACGAGCCGGCGTCTATAAATAATCCGAGCGGACGAATAGACGAGCTCCGTCGTTAAAGATCGAGAGCCGCGCCGTCCGGCTATAAATATCCGTGCCGTCGAGCTCCGACGTTAAATATCGAGAGACGAGCCGGCGTCTATAAATCCGAGCGGACGAACCGACGAGCTCCGTCGTTAAAGATCGAGAGCCGCGCCGTCCGGCTATAAATATCCGCGCCGTCGAGCTCCGACGTTAAATATCGAGAGACGAGCCGGCGTCTATAAATAATCCGAGCGGACGAATAGACGAGCTCCGTCGTTAAAGATCGAGAGCCGCGCCGTCCGACTATAAATATTCGCACCGTCGAGCTCCGACGTTAAATATCGAGAGACGAGCCAGCGTCTATAAATGATCCGAGCGGACGCGCCGACGAGCTCCGTCGTTAAAAATCGAGAGACGAGCCGACGTCTATAAATAATCCGAGCGGACGAATAGACGAGCTCCGTCGTTAAAGATCGAGAGCCGCGCCGTCCGGCTATAAATATTCGCGCCGTCGAGCTCCGACGTTAAATATCGAGAGACGAGCCGGCGTCTATAAATGATCCGAGCGGACGAACCGACGAGCTCCGTCGTTAAAAATCGAGAGACGAGCCGGCGTCTATAAATAATCCGAGCGGACGAATAGACGAGCTCCGTCGTTAAAGATCGAGAGCCGCGCCGTCCGGCTATAAATATTCGCGCCGTCGAGCTCCGACGTTAAATATCGAGAGACGAGCCGGCGTCTATAAATGATCCGAGCGGACGAACCGACGAGCTCCGTCGTTAAAGATCGAGAGCCGCGCCGTCCGGCTATAAATATCCGTGCCGTCGAGCTCCGACGTTAAACATCGAGAGACGCGTCGGCGTCTATAAATAATCCGAGCGGAATATCGTCGACACTGCAATTATCCGTATTCTCCGCCGATATTGTTAGACCGACGCTAAGTTCCGCTCAGACTCGAGGTATAAAGGTTCTGATCGGCTTATAACGAGCGATTCTTGCTAGCAACACAGAATGATATTCGGCCGAACGGAAGGGCTGGGGAAAACACTTGCAAGAATGCACCTCGAATGCCAAAGGTGTGATAGTAGACGAGCGGGCAGCACAAGTATTAGCAAGGGAACAGTGCAAAAAGATAGAGTACACGAAAGGAAAGCATTTCATTGAAATTAAAACCTTAGGCCAAGTGGCCTAAGTACAAAAAGATTCATGTTCAGCCGAGCGGCGAAATTACAAGAACTACTCGATGTAGTCGTAGAGGTACCTCAGAATGTTGCTCAGAAGCTCCACCTGATCGCCGGCTGGAATATTGGTGGACTCCAGAAGAAGGCCCTTCGACTTCAGATAGGTCATAGTGGCCGTAATAGCCAAGTCGAAAGCCGAGTACATCCGCTCGCAAATTTTCTCCGAGAACTGCGATCGGATACGGCTTTGCTTGAGAGCGGCAACTCGGCCCAGATCCCGGTATTCTTCAAGGTCGCCGAGCCTGGAGGGCCTCATTCAGATGTTCAATCTTCTCCGGACCGAGCGGCCCGCTTTCTCCTGTCGAGCTGCTCCGTTAGCTCTTTATCTTGCTCCAGGCCTCCAGCTTTTCTCCAGATCGGAGATGGCCGTGTTCTTCCGAGTGGTGGCCGAGTTATCTTCAGGTCAAGCGACTGACTTGTCGCCGGACTCGGCTAGGCGCTGGGCCCGTCACTGCTTTCTTCCGCCAGCCCACAGAGTTTGAGCTTTCACTCTTTGAGTAGGAAGGGCCTGGGAGCCGCCGGACCGCAGCTGCTTTTATCTCCTCGTCCGCCATAGCCAGACAAAGCTATCTCTTCCACCCATCTCAGGCAAGAAGACGCAGTTGTTAAAAGCCGAGCGGAAATATTCAGGCAAAACTTCAAAAAAACAACAACAAACTTACCCCGTAGCCGCTTGCATGTGGTTCCGGAGGAGGCGACACGCGCCCGAGCGTCGGCCCACATCTCGGCGAGGGCCCTTTCAAAGTAATGGTGTGCTCGGGCACGGTTGGCGGTCGGCTTCGGTAGCAACTCTTCAATTGGAAGATGAAGAGTAACCCGGGTAACTTGCCGCGGCCGATCGTGTCGACCGATGATGTACATGCAAATCAAACAAAGATGGATGCAGTCGGGAGTGGCCTCAACCGAGGACCTTGCACGATGTCAGAAGCTTCCATGGCTTAGCTTCTTTCTACCGCCGGTTCATCAAAAATTTTAGCACTCTGATTGCTCCTCCTCCGAATGTCTCAGGGCCGGGTTTCAAGTGGTCTGAAGAAGCAGAGGCTAGCTTTCAACTGGGCCAAGGATGACTGAAGCACCAGTTCTGGCCCTTCTTGATTTTGACATATTATTCGAGCTCAATTGTGATGCCTCCGACATAGGTATCGCGGGTCTTCTAAGTCCACGACGATGTCACCGTGAAAAGAAGAAGAAATCGCTTAGCAATTAAAGCAAATGCCAAGCAAAATTCTTACCGAAGCCGGTCGGTAGAGATAGACTCAGCCCAAAAATGTACATCACTCCCTCGTGAAGAAGTTTGTTGATGTCGAGCCGCCAGCATGTTCATGGCGTGAAGATAATCCGGTCGGTCTTGAATTTCTTCAACTCGGGAGTAGGAGGTAGACCGACCGCCACTGGGTCGGAAAGTTCGGCTGCGGAGGTAGAAATAATAGTCCTTCCAATGTTTATCGAAGTGGGTAGTTTATCAAGAAGACAGACCGGCCGAGCTGAACATAAAGGTGCCCGGCTTGCTTAGGTAATAAATAAAAGAAGACCTCCTACGGAGGGGAATGTTGTGAATCTTGAACAAAACGACAACACCGCAGAGGAGACTAAAGGTATTGTACTAAACTTCCGAGCGGCACGCCAAAATAATTACGCCTACTATAAAAGGATGACGGGAACCGCAGATCAGTAAATCGTCGCGAAGACACATGTGTGGCCGAGGACCTAGGCGAATCAAATCCTCGGGGATTTCGAAATTGTCAGCCAAAATATCAAAATCTCGTTGTTCGAAACGGGACCGCATGGTAGTATACCATGGGCCTAGGGATTGTTCTTCGGGATGAGAAGAACTGGCCATGATCCGGACAGAAGAAATCAAAAAAGAAGTTTCAAAGACGAAGAAAAGGAGTTTCAAAGACTGGAGCTAGGGGAAGAAATGCGAATTAGATACCGGAAAGGAAGAAGGAAAGATCTAAAACCTTACTGAGGGGAGAGGGATCGAGGAAAGGCGCCGAAGAGCGTCAAAGGGCAGAAACAAGATCGCCGGAGCTCCAAAGCGCAGAGGGCAACAGTAGAGGTAACGGAGGCGAGTGAAGGTGAGAAGGAAACGAAGAATTTATAGGGTGAGGGCCGGGCGACCTCCACCGTCGGATCCAGGTCACGGGAATCAAAGCATGCATCTAGCCGTTTATTTCGAATTGCTTCGATCACATCAAAATATCATGCCACCGCCTCCGTACTCTGATGACATTGCTCCACGTGACAGTCAATCATTCGGAGCATTTAATGAAGGTATGATCAACCTTGATGTCGAAGATTGGCGCAGAACGCGAGGAGATCCGGTGAAGGCCATCATTGATTCATTCAATGATATCTCTACGGCTGACCGGGTGGAGAGTATTAGCATGGAGGAGCCGTTCGGCTAGACTCACAGTCCTCGGACTATTCGCCTCCTTCGACTAGACTCAAGGGAGAGGCAAGTGATCCGGTAAGAGCCCCCTCAAAGTCAACGCCAGTGGAAGTCAAAACGCCCATCCGGGAGAGCGTGGTCCGACCGGACGGACGGCCAGACGGCCGGTCCGACCGGACCGCCGGCCGCTCGATGGTCGAAGACCCGGATCGGTCGGGTTCCGACGCTCGGTTGAAAAGGTCATGGACCGAGTGACCTTTCGACCGACCAAAGTCATAAAGCACCCCTGTTTATTAGTCTCCACAAAGCACAAGTAAACCACTGCGGATGTCCGGCCGGATGTTGAGGGAGCTGTCCGCCCGGACGACAAGTTTGGAGCAAGGGAAAAGGACAGGGGACTTCTTTCTCTGACAACCGGTAGGTTTCACGTGTGTGCCATGCTCCAAATCTTGTGACAGGGGATTCTGCTGTCCCATCAAGGGCATGCTTTGACTGTAGCGATATGGGTCAGGTAAGCTTTCTGACAGCCGCATACCTAGGAAAGGACAGAGGACACGTATGCACCTCGGTACACGTGCCCAAACCCTTCACAGCTCTATATAAAGAGCCTCAGACTTCGCCGGAGAGGAGATTTTTCGAGGTATTCTGAGACTTTGGGAGCCACCTTGTTCATCGTAATTTACCTGACTTGAGCGTCGGAGGGTCGCCGCTGGGAACCCCCTTCCCGGCCCGACTTCTGTGCAGGTTAGCCGGAGCATCGCGCCACCAGTTGGAGATCTACATCAGCGAGTCGGAGAGCGCCACGTGCCCAGCGTCTGTTGACTTCTGGCTAGTTAATAACCCACTACACATAACATTAGGTAGTTCTCTTTATAATGAATTAATAAATACCATATACTAATTATTAGAAAAACCTTTTTCTTGATGTATTGTTATGATTAATTAGTATAACTATCCTGCAGAAGCCATATTGATTGCTTCTATCTTTGCCTAAACTGCATGCCCACCTCATTTCATGTTTTTCTTCTTGTTGCCTGTGTCTAACTCCACATGCACGGACCACATTGGCAAGTCTGGTGCTTCTGAGCAATCAACACATGTGCTCTCTTGTTTCTCTTTTCTATTCACCCTCTTTTTGTGTTGGTTGGCAACTCTTGAAGAGGGGAAGTTAATCCATCCAATTCCCACCACTTCTCATCTGATTCTAAGAGAGCTTCAATCCTCCCTAATGAGGCCTAGACAAACTTTACATGTCAGATTGATTTCATGTAACAAATTTGACCAAAATTGTTTCATGATCATTTTTCATTTGGTCACTGAAAGAATGGGTGGATTCCAATAGTCTTTTAAGTGCATCTATCTATTCAGATTTAAAATTTAAGAAGAAAATGACTACATGGTCTGATTTTTTTGGGCAAATGGGTGATGGGTTATAGTGGGTTGAGGACATTTATGACAGGGAAACACTTTGATTGAGGCACCTTTTGACATTTTGGAAAGAGGGGTACCCCTTTGACTGATTGGAAAAAAGGTGCTCATTTGATATTTGCCCTTTTTTAATTTGATGTTTTTCTTGGAACTGGGAATGAGATAGACAAAACTCAAAAGAATAAAAACCCAATAAAATAGGATAGAAATTCATTAGTGAGATAATTAAGAGAGAATTTTGGAGAGCATATGCATCTTTATATCAATTTTTGTGGTTGTTTATATATAGATACTTTGAAATTAGGCCAAAGTGGTTGGTTTGTCATATCTTCATGACGGTTGGTTCTTTAGCTATATCCTTGGTAATTTTTGGTGTAAATTTTGATTGATGACTCTACTCTGATTGAGTCTCATTTTGCTGAGGAATTTATTTGAATACAGATATATTTGGCTTCTTGGAGTCTTTCATCCTAGTGACATAAAATTTAAGAAATGCAGGAGATACTATTTGAGCTTTGTTTTTTTTTTCCTTTATTGGAAAATAGCCTATCCATCAGACTTATTTAAGATACAATAGTATTTTGAAATAAATCATTTGGCTTCTTGGAGTCTTTCATCCCAGCCACATAAAATTTAGATACTATTTGAGCTTTGTTTTTTTTCCTTTATTAGATTTAGCCAATCCATTAGGCTTAGTTGCAATACAATAGTATTTTGAAATAGATCCTATTTCATATGTAGGAATTTTTCATATGTCTTGCATTATGCCATACTGTTCTCCCAGAAGGTGATGAGTCTCTTGGAAAAATTGTTTATCAAGCTGCATCACCAGATGAAGCTGCTCTTGTAACTGCTGCTAAGCACTTTGGTTTTTTCTTTTACAGGTAACACTGGTGTTTTTATTCCCTTGTAAATTGTGTGCTATCTGTTCGATGAAGATGAGATCCTTCTAGCCTACCTCAACTACTTGGGACTAAGTCATATATTATTTCTCTCTGATATTTCAAATATATCCCAAATACTCTTTTACATGTATATTGATCAAGGTCCTAACTTTTAAATTTTGATATAATTTCTATAAAAGAATCTTTAGTTTATCGGCATTTATAAGCATCTACACATCAATATTGATTAGATCATCTAGGTTTGGAACACAGTTTTAGTTGGTCATGGACTGTGGACAATTGAATCAGCATTGATATTGATGGCAGAGATGACCTTAAAGGATAAATACCAAAGAATCAAAGATTTCATCTTGTTGGAAAATGTCATCTCTAACCACGAGCATTTATAACTCATGTAAAAAAGTTCAATTGCAATTTATTTTTGGTTTATGCAGGCGCACTCCCACTACACTTATGCTATGTGAATCACATGTTGAAAGGATGGGAAATATACAGGATGTATCCTATGAAATCTTAAATGTCCTAGAGTTTAATAGGTTAGTGTATTCTTGTTACAGATGATTTTTCTTCAAAGTTGATTGTCTTATGTGACTTTAAATTGCCCGTTTGCTTTATGATAGTACAAGGAAGCGCCAATCAGTAGTGTGCCGCTATCCGAATGGGAGGCTTGTTATCTATTGTAAGGTAAGATCTTGAATTTTGGTACTTACTAGGTTATCGTATGTTAGGCTGAAGTCTTGTGTATCTGAAATCATTTGAACTATCCACAGGGTGCTGATACTGTTATATATGAAAGAATGGCTGATGCCTCTCAAGATATTAAAAGATTTACCAGGGAGCACAGTTTGGTTCATCAGGTCTACTGACACTTTGCCTTGCTTATAGAGAATTGACAATTGATACATTTGAAAAATGGAATGAGAAATTTGTTCAAGCGAAATCTTCTCTAAGAGACAGAGAAGAAACTCAATGAGGTATCTAATGATATTACTCTCGTGTATTTGTGCGTGTTATATAAAACCTGGTTGCATTTTCCTTATCTACATATTACTCGATGAGCATCTTCTGGTTTTTATTTAGTGATAGCATACATCACCCAATTATTTGATTATCCTAGTGATAAAACTTAAAGGGACTTGCTAAACAATCTTGTATTTCAGGGTAAAAATGTATGTCTAGAATCAAGGATTAAAATCTTGGAGAAATTTTCTTGTAAAACATGTATTGGGTACATTTTGTCAACTTAAATTAGAGTAATATTTTGTAGATGTTCATGCAAATATCATGACTAGTCTACTTTGTGGATGTTACAACATCTCTGGCGTGGTAGACATTGATTGCTAATCTAGGGACAAACTGATACTTATTGTAGTAAACAAGAACTACCGGACCATTGGAATTATTGACAAGATTTGTTGTTAGTTGGTGACAGTTTTTTATCATTTACCTTATATAATTTTTTTCTGTTTCTTTAGGGCGTCATAATCACAATATTATTATATTTAATACAGTCTCTTCCTCCTCCCCTGCTTTTATCTTGTTTGCATTTCTTTATTTTAAAATTGTTTGAATATGCTATTGGTACACTTTTAATGCATAAATCCTTGTCTAAAATAAGAGTTAGTGTTTGAATATCTTTTGGTTCATGTAACTTCTGTAAAAGGCTTTTATAACATATTTCTTTAGTGTAACTTTTCTAACAGACCAATTGGCATTACCATTTAAATTAAATAGTAATTTGCAATATGTTCCAAAATGCTTGAGCTCAACTATACTATTGAATATCAAGTACATCACATTCAGTTGCTCCTTACCCTCAAACTTTCTCTGTTAACTTTTAAACTATAAACATGTGAAGTAACATCAAATGCTATCAATGGGCTAGTATGAGCTGAGTATACATTGGATCACTTCTCTTTCTTGTTTTTTTAGGGGAAGGAAGATGAGTGCAAGAAGAGATGGAAAAAAAACTAGAGAGTCCACTAAAACTAAACTGGATCAAGTGGGGGGAGATGAGGAACTTCAATGGAACAGATTAAATTCACTGATTTGGTAATATATATTATTCAACCCTCTTACCAAGTGTTTATACTCCTGAAAACTGCCTAGCTCAGCCAATCTGTATTTTATCTTTATCATTATATGAGTTGGTTAGGCAAGGATTAATTTAGAAGCAAGTCTCTCTTTTAACTTGAATTTAGATTTCATGCACTCATGTTCAGTTTTTGCTGCCATATTAAAACAATCATACACAAACCTGCAGAAACCAATTTGAATTCTTGGCTTCAACTGGAGGAGAACCATCCATCTTTATAAATCACTTCAGAAGTACATATTCTAGTTATAGAAAAATGTACACGTAAAGGCCTAAGATATCTAAGGGTGAATGAGAGAACTTAAAGTTCACATGGTGATTCCAAAGCTTTTATGGATATTTATTATAACTCTTCAATTTGTATCCATTTTCTTAAGGATGAGTAAGTTATTCATAGTCTTCAAATGTTTCCAAGGTTTAGGAATTTTTGTTGTATTTATATTTAATTTATTTCAAGGTTTAGAAAATTACTTAGCATATATCTTTTCACATAGTCCTTAGCTCTATAAAAAGAATGAGTCTTGTACTTGCTGTGACATCATTTTAGAATAGAAATTGCTTTTTGCTTAAACTACTTCCTCTCTTTTCTTATTTTTTCTTATCTACTTTCTCTTCTTTCAAACATGATTATGAATTGATTCAGTTTCACATAATTTTGAATGGCCAATTTCAATAGGCCTCATTACATACCTCCCTCATCTGAACAATCAAAAAACCTGTGGCACCTGATGATGTCAAATTGATTAGTCTGAGTTTAACTGAAATTTATAGGTTAACATGCAAATGTTTATATTTAAATTGCATTGCTGACTTAGTAAATTATCCTGTGCTGGTATCCTATTAATCTTGTTATCATCTAATTTTCTAAACTCATATGCATCTCTTTTCTTGACCATGCTTGGCTGGTATTTGACATCAAGACTTGACATGTTCATCAAGTTTGCACAATTGGAAGTCAATTTCTTTGCCATATTTTATAATGTCTTGCACCTAAACATGTCCATCAAGTTTGCACAATTGGAAGTCAATTTCTTTACCATATTTTATAATGTCTTGCACCTAAACCGTAAACCGTAAACCCTTCTAAGTTTTGCTCAAGTAATTTTGCAACTCATTTTTTATTTTTTAACACTTCAATTGCTTTATGTATTGTTCAGCGTTTAAATCTAAATTTCTTCATTGTAGGTGGCGGAGATGATAGAAAAGGTTCTTATTCTGATAGGATGCACTGCTATAGAGGACAAGCTTCAAGAAGGTGTTCCAGATTGCATTGAAACTTTGTCCAGAGCTGGAATAAAGATTTGGGTTCTGACTGGGGATAAATTGGAAACTGCAATAAACATAGCATATGGTATGACAAACATTTGTCTTCCATGCCTGTAGTCGCATGAAATTGAGACCATCCACAATATCATGAATAAATTCCTTGCTGTATTCTCTAGTTGAAAGATTAAGTCCTTTCTGTATGGTTTGCAGCATGCAACCTGATCAATAATGACATGAAACAATTCATTATCACTTCAGAAACTGATGCAATTAGAGAGGTCGAGGAGAAGGTAAGATGATGCTATAATTCGATAAATAAAATTTTATAAGTTGCTGCTAGTCTGTGCAAGACATGGTTCCTGGGACATGTATTGGTTTACATGATTGCTGGATTCAATGTTTTAGTGAAATTTTTTTTTATAGTTCAAATGGTATGGCTGTCTTAGTACCTTTCAAATAAAATTTGTTTTTCATGACATCTGGATTTTCAGTTTCTATTTTTGAATACTTATTTTACAGTGATATGGATAATAATCTGTTATTAGGCTGGTAGCATTGTTACACATTCTTAAAAAAAGAAATTTTGTTTTATTACTACAACTGGCTCTAACAATTTCATTGCCCCCTTTATTGTTGCAATTGGTTGGCCATTGCAAACATGAACATTGCAGTAATTGCTATTATGACCATTATTACCAGCATTGTATTCTTCCATTTTGAACATCACCATGATTATACCACCACCATAATCGCCACCTTCATTTCACCACTCGACCATTTCTATAGCCACCAATACCAATAGCAGTAGTATAGAGTTTAGACCATAAGTAACCATATCAATGGCGGCAATCATGACTAATGCTACCACCAATATTAGCATTACTTTTGCATCCCCTTCCAAGGTATCACCAGGAATGCTGCTTTTACGCGCATTTGCCTCACAAATGTTCCAATACTGCCCACTAATTAATTTCATGGGGACATTTTAAAATCAAATTCAAACAAAGATAGATATTGCTTTCTTTCTTTCAGTTTTCCCCCCCAGATTAATGATCCTCTCTCATCATCACTAAGAAATTTATGAGAACCATGTCTTGGCTCAAGCTTATATTTCTATTGCCAGGGTGATCCTGTGGAGATTTCACAGGTTATTAGAGATTCAGTGAGTCATGATCTCAAACGATGTCTTGAAGAGGCTCAGGAGGGCGTTCACATAGCTGTACAAAAATTGGTGCTAGTACTTGATGGTAAATGTCTAATGTATGCACTGGACCGAAATTTATGTGTCAATCTTCTCAAGCTAAGCTTGAATTGTAGTTCAGTAGTCTGCTGCCGTGTTTCTCCACTTCAAAAGGCACAGGTAATTTTCTAGGTGTTTTACTCTATTGACATTAAACATTTTTCCGTAGACATTATCCTTTGGTAACATATAACAAGGTGATTCTTACAATATTCACGAAATGATTTGTAAAGAATTTCATAGCTGGACTTATAGTATTCATAAAATGTTTTTAAAGAATTTTTTAGGTAGACTTATTTGTATCTGTGATACATTTTTAGATTACTTCACATGTAACTTTGTGAAAAAATGATTACCCATCTGGCCCATGTTTAACTCGTGAGTAGAAATAAGTTTTGACATATATTGAATCTTTCAATGTCTTGGGCCTCTTAGCTTAATTTCTTATGGATTTCTATTGAACATGTTCCTTGTCCATTTAATCAAATCTTTCCTGTAATTACCATATCAGCTTATATATATTGTTTATTTTCTAATAATAATTCATACTTCAACATTTGTTCCATTTCTTTGAGTTCTTACATGATTTTGTAGGACTGAATTGCTTCCTTTACTTGTTGTTTAATGATTCCCCTACATTAGTATGATATATATATATATATATATATTAAATAATCTTTCAAACTGAATAATTTGAATTTTTACCCATGATTTAAGTTAGTTCAGAAATGTAGTGTTATATTCATCTTGTGACTTGTCAGGTCACTAGCTTGGTCAAGAAAGGAGCTCGCAAAATAACTCTTAGTATAGGTGATGGGGCAAATGATGTTAGTATGATTCAGTCTGCTCACGTTGGTGTTGGCATAAGTGGTTTGGAAGGAATGCAAGCTGTAATGGCTAGTGATTTTGCCATTGCCCAGTTTCGCTTCCTTAAAGATCTGCTGCTGGTGCATGGAAGATGGTCATATATCAGATTATGCAAGGTAACTTTGTTTTGCTTGTTCAACCTATGCACCTAAGCCTATTTTATCACCGACAGAAGTAATTTACTAAGTTCTAAATGCAGGTCATTACTTATTTTTTCTACAAGAATCTTACATTCACGTTGACTCAATTTTGGTTCACCTTTCATACTGGCTTCTCTGGCCAGAGATTTTATGATGATTGGTTTCAGTCATTATACAATGTTAATTTTACAGCTCTTCCTGTAATCATTCTTGGGCTCTTTGACAAGGTAGTTGTCTTAGTTTTCTTCTACACGTAGAATGTTCTTTCTATTTAGGTTGCAGTTCTAATTGTGGATGCTACTCTGCAGGATGTCAGTGCTTCTCTAGCAAAGAAGTATCCCCACCTTTACCAGGAAGGAATTACAAATACATATTTCAAGTTGGGAGTTGTGGCTGTATGGGATTTTTTTGCTTTCTACCAGTCTCTAATCTTCTATTATTTCACAACTACTGCAAGTGAGAATGGTCATAATTCTTCAGCAAAGATATTTGGTCTTTGGGATGTCAGTACAATGGCCTTCACTTGTGTTGTCGTAACTGTCAACTTGCGTCTTCTTATGGCATGCAATTCAGTTACAAGATGGCACCGTCTTAGTATTTTAGGAAGCATTTTGGCCTGGTTTGTTTTTATCTTATATACTCTGGAGTAATGACCCCTAATGATAGACAAGTAAGTCCTTGTGCTTTTTTTTTTTTCGTTTTTATTCACTTCAATTCTTATTGCTCTACTATTGCTGCAGGAAATATATATTTTGCAATATATGTGCTGCAATGCTGATAAGCGAGCATAGATCTCCTGGATCATTTTTTTTTATGGTCTAGGGGATGTGCCACTCGTATTTGCGATCGGATTATGGTCGTGATCTGACCGCAAATTGTTGTGATTCCTTCTTGGATTCACTGCCCCCACTAGGTTATATTTTTTGTTCGGAGCAGGCGGCCGGAGGCTGCCCTGAGGTCTCCGGTGGTGGATAAGTAGTTAGGTTGCTGAGCGTCGAGCGAGGGTGTCCTCCGAGTGGCCGGAGGGGCCGCGCGCTCTGAACAACAACTATAACCTGGTGGGGACGATGAACGCCCACTCTGAACAACAACTATAACCTAGTGGGGACGATGAACCCAGGAAGAGATCACAACAATTTACGGTCGGATCGCGACCACGATCCGGCCGCAAATACGAGTGGCACATCCCCTGGATCATAAAAAGTGGTCCAGCAGATCCTGCTTCCTGATAAGCACATTCTATTTTCACCTTACTCTTCTCCTTGTCCCCATTGTTGCACTTTTTGGCGACTTCTTATACCTGGGGTAAGTTTTGTTGGTTGCTATGCGGAATATCATACCGGTTCTCCTGTACAAAATTTTTGTACAAGTCCTGAATCTTTATTAACAACCTATTGTGTTCTTTAGAAATTAAATTAGGAATCGCAAACGGAACTTAACATTATTGATTCCAAATTTAACTTATCTGTTCTTAATGGTTTAGACTTGGATCGCAAACGATGCTTAACATTATTGATCCAAATCCACCCATATTACAAATTCAATTAAATATTAATTTCTAAAATTGACTTCCAGGACTGCATGGTGAGGTACTAGACCTTCTTGGGTATGAGATTATCTACCACTGCCTAGACAAAGCTTTTTAAAGAAATTTAATATTTAATTTCCTTATATAACTTTAGGTTTAACCAAATAGAACAATCGAATCACAAATTTGAAAAACAAAAAACACAAACTCGAATCACAAATTCGAAACCTAGAATCATATGTCTCTCGTATTTGGTATTTCAAAATCTATACAAAAAAACTAGTATGATGCGGAATAGAATTACTAGTTATACCTTTTTTTATAAACAACAACCTCTTGATCTTCTACCGTATTCCTCTTCTTATCTCGGACGTTGTGTGGACAACGATCTACCGAGATGAGAATCCACTAAGCCTCATTCTTCCTTCTTCAAAGTTTCGGCCAAGCAACCTTCACCAAGAGATAGCAAGTCTCGGCCACCAACCAAGCTCTAAAGAAAACTAGGAAACAAAACCTTCTTTCTCTCCTTCACTAAGCAAATCTGGCCACCAAAACAAGCTCCAAGAGGATGATAGGTCCGGTCACTAGAAGAAGAGAGGAAGAGATGATAGGGCCGACCACCACCAAGGAAGAAAAGAGGGAGGAATAGAAGAGTTGTGTTGTTAGGTGAGACACCTCTACCCTCTCTTTTATATTCCTTGGTTTTGACATATAAGGAAATTTTAATAAAAACTTTCTTATTCTCCTTGCCAACAAAAAGAAATTTAAACGACAATTTTCTTTTTAAATTTCAATGGTCGGCCACATCAAGAGCTTTAAACAAGGAAAATTTTAAACACAAAATTAAAATTTTCTAATTTGTTTCCGGAAATTTTTTTAAAATATTTCTCTTTAAAAATTTTCTTCATGGTTGGTTATAAAAGAAAACTTTTATAAATTAAAATATCTCTATTAAAACATGTGGATGATTTCCAAAAAGAAAAATTATCTTTAAAATTAAAATCTTTCTCTCAATTTACAAATAATGAAAGATATCAAATTTTTTTTTAATGTTTTGTAGAAACAATAAAAGGAAATATTTAATTTTAAACTTTCTTTTAAATCATGGCTTCCACATAAAGAAATATTTTAAAAAATAAAATCCTTTTAATTTTTATATGACCGGCCACACCAAGCTTAGATTCCAAGCTAGGGTTGGCCACCTCTACTTGACTCAACCTTTTGCTTGGCCGGCCCAAGCTTGGACTCCAAGCTTGCTTGACCGACCACCTAAGGTTGTGTAAGAAGGTGAGTATATGTGGGTATAACACTTTATAAATAAGAGGTTACGATAGGGATCGAGAGGAGGAATTGATTTTGGTCTCCCGGTGAAAATAAGCTTCCCGTGTTCGCCCCGAACACCCAACTTAATTTCATCAATAATAATTCATACTTCTAAAAAATTATTATTGAACTATCGCACCAATCCCAAATTATATTTTGGGCTCCTTATTATCAGTGTATTAGTCTCCCTGTGTTTAAGATATAAAATGTCCACTAATTAAATGAGTTACTGACAACTCACTTAATTAATATCTAGCTCTAAGAGTAGTACCACTCAACTTCATTATCATGTCGGACTAAGTCCACCTGCAGGGTTTACATGACAATCCTTATGAGCTTCTCTTGGGGGCATCATCAACTTAGATTACTAAGACACAGTTCCTTCTATAATCAACAATACACACTATAAAAAATATCATTTCCCAACTTATCGGGCCTCTTGATTTATCGAACTAAATCTCATCCATTGATAAGTCAAAGAAATAAATACTAGATATATGTATTTGTTATTATATCAGGATTAAGAGTATACACTTTCATAATAACAAAGGTCTTGTTCTTTTATTCAATCAGTATAAAAAGAACTTACCTTAAATGGTTCTGCTCAATACACTCAGAGTGTACTAGTGTAATTTTATAGTTAAGATAAACTAATACCAAATTACATTACGACTATTCCAATGGTTTATTCCTTTCCATTTTAGTCGTGAGCTACTGTTTATAATTTATAAGGAATTGATAACATGATCTTCTGTGTGTGACACCACACACCATGTTATCTACAATATAAATTAATTGAACAACTACACTTAGCATATAAATGTAGACATTTAACCAATATAATTCTTTATTTCACAATAAAATGTTTACAAAAGGCTAGACTTTTAGTATACACTCTAACAATCTCCCACTTATACTAAAAGACTATGCTGTCATACATCTTATTTCCATTCCTTCAACATGCCGATCGAAAGTTTTCGCCGGAAGGACTTTAGTGAAAGGATCTGCCAGGTTATCCGCTGATGCAATCTTGGCGACAACTTCTCCTCGCTTGACGATCTCTCGTATTAGGTGGTACTTGCGCTCTATGTGTTTACTTGCAATTATGGGCTCGTGGTTCTTTCGAGTTTGCTACTGCACCGCTATTATCACAATAAATTGTGATGATTTTGGGTAAATTAGGAATCACATCTAAGTCCATTAGGAAGTTCCTGAGCCACACAGCTTCTTTGGCTGCCTTAGAGGCTGCCACATACTCAGCTTCCATGGTTGAGTCAGAAACACATTTCTGCTTAACACTCCTTCATGCAATGACTCTATCTCCTATAGTAAGCACATAACCTGATGTAGACTTATTATTGTCCTTATCTGATTAGAAGTCAGAATCCGTGTATCCTACAGGGAGCAAATCATCTGTTTGGTAAACTAACATATAATCTCTAGTCCTTCTCAGGTACTTTAATATATGCTTTACAGCAGTCCAATGTCCTTGTCCAGGGTTACTTTGATATCTGCTAACCATGCCCACGACAAAATAGATATCCGGTTTCATGCACAACATAGCATGCATTAGGCTTCCTATAGCCGAAGCATAAGGAACTGCCTTCATGTCCTCTATCTCCTTTGATGTTTTTGGAGACATTTTTTTAGATAAAGCTATTCCATATCTAAAAGGTAGAAAACCTTTCTTGGAGTCTTGCATGCTAAAACGAACAAGGATTGTATCAATATATGAAGTTTGGGACAAACATAATATTCTTTTCTTGTGATCCCTTATTACTTTGATCCCAAGAATATGTGTGCATTCTCCTAAGTCCTTCATATCGAATTGTTTGGACAACCATACCCTTACTTCCGGCAACACTTTGATATTGTTTCCAACTAACAAAATGTCATATGCGTATAGTACAAGAAATACCACCATGTTTCCATCATACTTCTTGTATACACAAGACTCATTCGGACATTGAATAAATCCATACGACTGGATTACTTCATTAAACCGAATGTTCCAAGACCTTGAAGCTTGCTTTAGTCCATAAATATACCGATTTAGATTGCACACTAGATGCTCTTTGCCTTTTTCAATGAACCCCTCTGGTTGCTTCATATGAATGTTTTCTTCAAGACTTCCGTTGAGTAAAGCTATCTTGACATCCATTTGCCAAACCTCATAATCCATATGAGCAGCAATAGATAAGAGTATCTGGATAGACTTAAGCATTGCTACTGGTGAAAATGTTTCCTCATAATCGATTCCCTCTTTCTAAGTATACCCCTTCGCAACAAGTCTTGCTTTGAAGGTTTCCACCTTCCCGTCTGCCCCTCTTTTCCTTTTGAAGATCCATTTACATCCAATAGCTTTTATACTATTTGATGATTTTACAAACTCTCAGACTTTATTAGAATACATAGATTTTATTTCTGAATTCGTTGCTTTTTGTCAAGATGATGCATCCTTATCTTGGAGTGCTTCGTCATATGTTCGGGGATCAGGTTCATGTTTACCTGAAACCAAGTCCGACGACTCTACCAAAAACATGAATCTCTCAGGTTGTCTTACAACCCTCTCTCTACGATGAGACACTGTCTGTGGTTGTGTATCATTTATGATACGTGTTGAAGTATCTTGTGATATTTCATCTTGTACTGTTGGTACTAAGTTAGGCGTGCCCTCTCTTATTTCTTCTAGAATAATTTTACTCATGTGCTTGTGGTCCATTATATAATTTTCCTCTAAAAATCGAGCATTGGTGCTAACAATGATCTTATGATTTTTAGGATTATAAAACAAACCACCTTTCGTTCCTTTGGGATATCCTACAAACATACAAACTTTTGTTCGTGATTCCAACTTGTCAGTATCTCCCTTCAGCACATGTGTTGAACTACCCCAAATTCGAATGTGTCTTAGACTAGGCTTACGCCCATTCCACAATTCTGTGGGAGTAGAAGGTACTGATTTAGAAGGTACCAAGTTTAGAATGTGCGCTGTTGTTTCCAAGGCATATCCCCAAAACGAATTTGGTAATTCTGAATAACTCATCATCGATCTAACCATTTTCATAAGAGTTCTATTCCTTCGTTCTTCCACACCGTTCTGTTGGGGTGAAACAGGTGCAGACAATTGGGATTGAATCCCAGCCTCTGATAAGTAATTCCTAAACTCTCCAAAGAGGTATTCGCCACCACGATCAGACCATAATGTCTTGATACTTTTATCATGACGTTTCTCCACATCAGCCTTGTACTCTTTGAACTTATCAAAACATTCAGACTTGCGGCGCATCAAGTAAATGTATCCGTATCTCGAATAATCGTCTATAAAAGAGACAAAATATTCGTAACCACCTCTTGCCTGAATAGACATAGAACCACACAAATAAGAATGAACCAGTTCTAACGCATCTTTGGCTCTATACCCCTTGGCTTTAAAAGGTCTTTTGGTCATTTTACCTTCCAAGCAAGATTCGTAAGTTGGAAAGTTTTTCAACACTAATGAACCCAAGAGTCCATCGGCTATGAGCCTTTGAATCCTACTCAAGTTAATATGACCAAGCTTTAGATGCCAAAGATATGTTTGGTTCATTTCCGAAGGTTCCTTTCTCTTAGTAGAATTAGAAGATGTGTTATTAATTTTTATTTGTTACTTTGTGAGAGAAATTAGATTTAAAGTATACAAATTGCCTATTAATGTACCAGAACAGATAATAACCTTATTCTTCTTGATAACTACTTTGTGATTAAAAGAAACATAATATCCATCCACAAATAATTTAGAAACTGAAATTAAATTCTTTCTAAAAGTTGGTACATAAAGACAATTTCTCAAAACCAAACTTCTATTCCTATCAAATGATAAGTAGACGTCTCCCACTGCAACAGTCGCCACCTTTGTAGCATTGCCTATGTAGACAGTTATCTCTCCTTCATATAGTCGACGGGTTTCTTGAACCCCTGCAATGTATTGCAAATATGATCAGTGGCTCCTGTATCTATACACCAGGTGTTGGTAGATAACACCGCTAAACATGTTTCAACTACTAGAGAATAAGATATACCTTTATTGTTCTGATTCCTACGAGGACAGTCTGCCTTCCAATGTCTAGTCTGCTTGCAGATGAAGCACTTGCCCTTTGGCTTCTTCACTCCAGCTTTAGGTCCAGTACCTAGAGATCTCTTCTTTGTTGAGCCAGTCTGTTTCTTCTTCTTCTTGTCTTTCGACTTAGAAGTAGAAACATTTTCAGTAAAGTGAATTTGAAAACTATGACGAAATATACCTTTTGTTGCCTGTAGTTCTGTGAGAAGTTTCACCAACGTATAAGCCATTTTGTTCATGTTATAGTTCAGGCGGAACTGCTCAAAACTTCTGGGTAGCGTTTGGAGAATAATATCGACTTGAGTTTCCCCATCGATTTCAGCTCCAATGATCTGTATTTCGTTCAGATAAACCATCATCTTGAGGATATGATCCCTTACGGGTATCCCCTCTAACATGGTGGCTGACATTAACTTTCTCATTGCCTCTTGCCTAGCAACCCGATTCTGGTGTCCGAAGAGTTCTTTGAGATTGTTCATCATGTCATAAGCAGTTGGCAAATCTTGATGCTGATGTTGCAACACATTTGACATTGAAGCCAAAATATAATACCGCGCCATCTCATCTGCCTTTACCCATTTCTTATGAGCCTCAATCTCCTCTTCACTAGAATCACTATTAGGCACATTAGGACAGACCTCCAATAGTACAAACTTATAACCTTCAGCAGTTAGGACTGTAACACCCATAGGATCCCTAGAAATTTTACATAAATTTATGCATGATTAATAGGTTTCATGTGGATCATTCTTAAAAAAAACAGAATAAAAAGAACCAAAAAGAGGCATGACCAAGGCTTGAACCTTGGACCCCTTGTTAGATGCATGAATGTCATAACCAGTGGCCCCAGCAAGGGTGTGCTGTTATGAAAAGGGAGAACTTATGGTTAAAGGTAAGGAAAGTGAAGACTCTCTTCACTAAGAAGGAGAAGTTCAAGTTTTCTTCTTCTTCTTTCAATGAAAAGAAAGTTTTGCTTTCTTCCTTCATTAGGATGAGTAAAAGAGAAAGGGAAGGAAAAATTCATTTTTCCTTCTTCCATTCATTTGGAATAAAAGGAGAAAATAAAAGAGAAAATTTATTTTTCTTCTCACTTTCTCCTTCCTCTTCACCGAAATCACTCTTACCTCCCCTCACCATTGTCGAAGCCAAGCTAGAAGATTTCTTCTCCAAGAAAGCTTCACAAGCAAAGTTATTTCCCTTAGAGAATCAAACGAGAGGAAGTAAGTATTCTCCTCACATGCAGTACAATAGTTCCATACGTTCCATGCTTAAAGTTTTCTTAGAAGCTAGGGTTTTTGTCTTGTAAGTTTCGGTCAAGATGGGTTTAAAAGGTTGTTTATGGTGATTAAAGTTTTATGCTTCATAACTTGGAATTTCAAATCTTTAAAGTTTCGGCCAAGAAAAGATGTATGGTTTATGGATTTCTTAAAAAGATAACTATGATGTTTATGATTTCCTTATGGTATGTAAACCACTCCATGATGTTAGTGAAAGTTGTTCATGTTTTAGATTGCATCCAAAGTTAGACCCATGCTCCTAGGGTTTCGGCCAAGTAAGAATAAAAGGAGTAGAGGAAATTTAGGAACCCAACTATGCTTGTTTATGACCTCTCATAATATGTAACTCACTGTGTATGATGTTAGTATAGGTTCTCATGCTTTAGGTTGCATTGAAATTTAGAATGATATTTTATAGTTTCGGCCAAAGAAGAAATTAAGACTTAGAGCAAAAGTTTGAAACCTAACTATACTTGTATATACTCTTTCATGATGTATGATCTCTAATATATGTTTGGTTTAAGTTTCATGCTTCATGTTATATTAGAAAATTTGGAACCTCAACTTTAGGTTTCGGCCAAGTAAGAATGGAAGACTTAGGGAAAAGTTTAAAACCTAACTATGCTTGTATATGCTTTCTCATGATGTATGATCTCTAATATATGTTTGGTTTAAGTTTCATGCTTCATGTTATGTTAGAAAGTTTGGAATCTCAATTTTAGGTTTCGGCTAAGTAAGAATGGAAGACTTAGGGAAAAGTTTAAAACCTAACTATGCTTGTATATGCTTTCTCATAATGTATGATCTCTAATATATGTTTGGTTTAAGTTTCATGCTTCATGTTATGTTAGAAAATTTGGAACCTCAACTTTAGGTTTCGGCCATGTAAGAATGGAAGACTTAGGGAAAAGTTTGAAACCTAACTATGCTTGTATATGCTTTCTCATGATGTATGATCTCTAATATATGTTGGTTTAAGTTTCATGTTTCATGTTATGTTAGAAAGTTGGGAACCTCACCTTAGGTCTCGGCTAAGATTGAATATGAGATTTAGAGCAAAGTTTTTAAGTCTAATCATGCTTATTTATGCTTCTTCATGATGTATGATCTCTTACATGTTGTTAGTTTAAGTTTCCATGCTACATGTTGTATTGAAAGGTTGGAACCTCACCTTTAGGTTTCGGCCAAGAATGAGCTAGGGTTTGTAGGAAGATCAAAACCCCAACCATGCATGATAATGACTCCTTATGATGTGCTATGGATTGTAGGTCCCCATATTGTATGCTATATGCTAAATGTTATGTGCACTTATGTTATCATGTTATGAGTTCTTATGATATGCTTATGTATGAGCATTTATGCCATCATGTTGGAATCCCTTATGATATGCTTTATGTTATATGCACTATATGCTATCATGATATGTTTATGAAACGCTTATGTAAGATGAAAAGTCTAAGAGATATTTCCCTTAAGTTGGGATCAAGAGCTCTCTCATGATATGACAAGAATATGATATGCATGATATGACAAGAATATGATATGCTATGATATGACAAGGAACATGATATGCTATGATATGGTAAGAAACATGATATGTTATTTTACTTTGTATGGCTTGTACCAAGGGTGGACTCCATAAGCGCCCCTAGGTCGATGGTCTATGAAACGGGCCTAGTAAAAGGGATGAGCTCCTAAGCGCCCCTAGGTCGATGGTCTATGAAACGGGTCTAGTTCTTAGTAGGTTCAAGATTTGCTACCTTGGATCTATTTAGGATGCACGCATTTATGTATGTATGTGGTATAAGTCGGGCCCTCATGTTGAGATTATGTTTAAGTATGTATAGGATATATGTTTTCAAAAGAACATCTTGCATATACTCATCTCATGACACATGTTTTCAAAAGGACATCGTGCATCTACAAGTTCATGTTATATGCTTTTCTTTATGCTTCTTTAAGATGCTCTTGAAATATATCTATGATGTTTATATGATTATGTTTATGCTCTCACATGATATGATATGACTTTATGTTTATGCTCTCACATGATATGATATGACTTTATGTTATGCGCTCACATGTTATGTTATGATTTACTACTTTATGTTCATGCATGATTCATGATTTTTGTGAGTAGAAAAGGAACTTACTAAGCCTATGGGCTTATAGTTTTTATGTTTCCTTGTACTGCAGAAAAAGGAAAGGAATGGCTAAACTAAGAGGAGCAGCAGGAAGGACAAGTGTGTGTGTGGCAGTGGCACGGTGGAAGTGCTATATGTTTTTAAGTTCTAAGTTGCTTATGAACCATGTGTTATTATTATGTTTTGATAGTACTTTAACTAGTATGGATAGTTATGCATTTATGTTCTTTATGTTTCATGCTAGTATGCTTATGATAAAATGAAATATGCTTCAAGTAGTTGGTCTTAATTAAGTGAATGCATAAATACTACTAAGTCTACATGTTCAGTACGATAAGCTTGATGATTAGTGTAGAAAAATATTTAAATAAATGTTTCTGCTTCCATGATTTTTATATGTATGCATGTATGTAAGTAAGTAACCTCGTCCCTCCTTAAGCAGTGGGAGGGCGGGTGTTACAAGGACAATGTCCAGGTTTCTTTTCTAATCTATGTAATTGGGGTCAGTAAATTTGTTCTCTTTCAGTATAATGGCAGTGAGTTGAAAGTCATCTTAAGAATTACAAAATAAATTTTGGTTAAGACTCTAAATTTAGAATAATATTGATTCCTCAAATAATATTATTTAAATTTATTAACACCTCAAACACCGTGAAATTTGCATGCCATGATAATGTGGTCATATACAAAATCAAACATTTGTAAGAGGAGGTTTTATCCATTAATTTTATTCTTGTACACAAATGAATGTACATGTAATCTAGATCGAAATAAAAATGTAAAATCCTAAAACTAATACAACTCCTCCTGTATTTAATACATACAATCATGCACACACAATAAAATGCCCTTTACATGTCCAAGGGTCCAATCACACACAATATCTATAAGCCATAATAGTTGGAGCCTGCAGCCACAAAGTTAGCACATCTTACTATTATCCTGCCTAAATAACTGAAAACCAAACACAGAGGCAACCCCTAGCTCTGATACTAATTGTTGGTTGTTATGCTGAATATCATACTGGTTCCCCTGTACAAAATTTTTGTACAAGTCCTGAACTTTTACTACCAACCTATTGTGTTCTTTAGAAATTAAATTAGGAATCGCAAACGGAACTTAACATTATTGATTCCAAATTTAACTTATCTGTTTTTAGTGGTTTAGACTTGCATCGTAAACGATGCTTAACATTATTGATCCAAATCCACTCATGTTACAAATTCAATTAAATATTAATTTCTAAAATTAGCTTTCAGGACTGCATGACAAGCTACTAGGCCTTCTTGGATATGAGATCATCCACCACCGTTTAGACAAAGCCTTTTAAAGAAATTTAATATTTAATTTCCTTATATAACCCTAGGTTTAACCAAATAGAACAATCGAATCATAAATTCGAAAAACAAAAAACACAAATTCGAATTACAAATTCAAAACTTAGAATCATATGCCTCTCGTGTTTGGTATTTCAAAATCCATACAAAGAAAACTAGTATGATGCGGAATAGAATTACTAGTTATACATTTCTTTATAAACAACAACCTCTTGATCTTCTACTGTATTCCTCTTCTTATCTCGGACGTTGTGTGGACAACGATCTATCGAGATGAGAATCCACCAAGCTTCCTTCTTCCAAGTTTCGGCCAAGCAACCTTCACTAAGAGATAGCAAGTCTCGACCATCAACCAAGCTCCAAGGAAAACTAGGAAACAAAGCATTCTTTCTCTCCTTCTTCACTAATCAAATCCGGCCACCAAAACAAGCTCCAAGAGGATGATAGGTTCGACCACTAGAAGAAGAGAGGAAGAGATGATAGGGCCGACCACCACCAAGGAAGAAAAGAGAGAGGAATAGAAGAGTTGTGTTGTTAGGTGAGGCTAGGGCTGTAAATGAACCAAGCGTTCGTGAACAAGCTTGGTGTTCGGCTTGGTAAAAGCTTGTTTATGTTCGTTCAATATGCACAAGATTAACTAAACAAACAAGCTTGAACAGCTCGTTAAGCTAAACAAACAAGCTTGAACACATATGTGTTCAGCTCGTTTACGTTCGTGAACAACGTTCGTGAACAACGTTCATGAACAATGTTCATGAACCATATTCAGTAATAAAATTCTTTTCAATATACTAAATAAATAATAAAATAAAATAAATAAATTTAAATTATCAAGCTCAATAACCAATCAAACAACTGAAAGTTTTAAACAATCAAACAAGCTTGAATTGAGAGCTCGATAACATCTAAACAAACCAAGCTCGAACCAAGCTCAAGCCAAGCTCGAACCAAGCTCAAGCCAAGCTTGAATTGAGAGCTCGATAACATCTAAACGAACCAAGCTCAAGCCAAGCTTCAAACAAGCTCAAGCTCATCAAAAATAAACCAAGCCAAGCTTGAACACTCATTTCAAAAGCTTGGTTCATTTTAAGCTCGGCTCGGCTCGGCTCGGTTACCTTATCAAACAAGCTTGAACACCCCAAAGCTCGGCTCGGCTCGGCTCGTTTACAGCCCTAGGTGAGGCACCTCTACCCTCTCTTTTATATTCCTTGGTTTTGACATATAAGAAAATTTTAATAAAAACTTCCTTATTCTCCTTGCCAACAAAAAGAAATTTAAACAACAATTTTCTTTTTAAATTTCAATGGTCGGCCACATCAAGAGCTCTAAACAAGGAAAATTTTAAACACAAAATTAAAACTTCTTAATTTGTTTCCGGAAATTTTTTAAGAAAATTTCTCTTTAAATATTTTCTTCATGGTTGATTATAAAAGAAAACTTTTATAAATTAAAATCTCTCTATTAAAACATGTGGATGATTTTCAAAAAGGAAAATTATCTTTAAAATTAAAATCTTCCTCTCAATTTAAAAATAATGAAAGATATCAAAATTTTTTTTAATCTTTTGTAGAAACTATAAAACGAAATATTTAATTTTAAACTTTCTTTTAAATCATGGCTTCCACATAAGGAAATATTTTAAAAAAATCCTTTTAATTTTTATATGGCCGGCCTCACCAAGCTTAGATTCCAAGCTAGGTTCGACCACCTCTACTTGACTCAACCTTTTGCTTAGCCGACCCAAGCTTGGACTCCAAGCTTACTTGGCCGACCACCTAAGGTTGGGTAAGAAGGTGGATATAGGTGGGTATAACACTTTATAAATAAGATGTTACGATAGGGACCGAGAGGAGGAATTGATTTTGGTCTCCCGATGAAAATAAGCTTCCCGTGTTCGCCCCGAACACCCAACTAAATTTCATCAATTATAATTCATACCTCTAAAAAATTATTATTGAACTACCGCACCAATCCCAAATTACATTTTGGGCTCCTTCTTATTATGAGTGTATTAGTCTCCCTGTGTTTAAGATATAAAATGTCCACTAATTAAATGAGCTACTGACAAATCACTTAATTAATATCTAGCTCCAAGAGTAGTACCACTCAACTTCATTATCATGTCGGACTAAGTCCACCTGCAGGGTTTACATGACAATCCTTATGAGCTTCTCTTGGGGGCATCATCAACTTAGATTATTAGGACACAGTTCCTTCTATAATCAACAATACATACTATAAAAAATATCATTTCCCAACTTATCGGGCCTCTTGATTTATCGAACAAAATCTCATCTATTGATAAGTCAAAGAAATAAATACTAGATATATGTGTTTGTTATTATATCAGGATTAAGAGTATACACTTTCATAATAACAAAGGTCTTGTTCTTTTATTCAGTCAGTATAAAAAGAACTTACCTTAAATGGTTCTGCTCAATACACTCAGAGTGTACTAGTGTAATTTTATAGTTAAGATAAATTAATACCAAATTACACTACGACTATTCCAATGGTTTATTCCTTTCCATTTTAGTCGTGAGCTACTGTTTATAATTTATAAGGAATTGATAATATGATCCTCTGTATGTGACATCACACACCATGTTATCTACAATATAAATTAATTGAACAACTACACTTAGCATATAAATGTAGACATTTGACCAATGTGATTCTTTATTTCATAATAACATGTTTACAAAAGGCTAGACTTTTAGTATACACTCTAATAAGTTTTTCATTAAATGCTGGCGAATGGTAATATCAGTTTCTTATTTAGATTGCTAAAATCTGAGTCAATTAATATCATTCAGTAAAGGGTAGCTCGGTGCACGAAGCTCCTGACATGTGGGGCTTAGCGAAGGATCCATTACACGCAGCCTTATCCTATTTTTTGCAAGAGGTTGTTTTCAGGATTCGAACCCGTAATTCTTAGGTCACAAAGCAACAACTTTACCGTTGCACTAAGGCTCCCCTTCTATAAAACATTAATATTTTCTAATTAGAAATCCTCTTTAATCTATACGACAAATTATTGAACCATGTATATGAAGTTTTGAAATATCCAAATCACGTACCCAAGTTTCAAAATTACTAAATCATGCACCTCATACCCATTTTGCCCCTCTGCATTTACCCCAATCGATTGCTATAGTGTAGCAATCTGTTTGGGATACTGTTCATCAACACAGTAAGATCTCGAATCGATTACTATAATGTAGCAATCGATTATTTTTTATTTTTGTCAAATGATTGATTTGTGTTAAAAAAATTAGTGCTTTTAATATATTGTGTTAAATTGATGTTTGAGAGCATGAATATAATCAGGAGAACTAGAGGAACACATTCAGCTCTCTAGGTTTATCAGCCGATTTCGATCAAAATTAGTTGATAGACCTAGAGAGCTTAGAATGACATGGAATCAGGTTCTATGTGTTAGTCTAGTTCTCTTGATTGTATTCATACCCTCAAACATCAATTTGACATACTATATTTGATGTACATAGATTATATACACTTATTATGCATGTTTTGACGCACATTCATATACTTTACGCATGCTCTGTCTATGCACTTTTATACTCCTTGTCTTATTTTCATCATAATTATTCTCTTTGTTCGGAGATCTGCTCTTTGTACATTTTCTGTTGATAGGAGTTAAATGTGGAGAGAAAGCGATATTCGTGGTCAATCCATATAGCAACCAAAGGCAAACAACATTGTCCATGTGATCCACACGGTCATGTCAAAGAAGCAAGGGAAAAATGACTCTGGCCGTGTGGTGCACACTGCCAGTGTGACTTCACCAGAGGGGGAGAAAGGCATGGTCGTGTGGCCTCCACACGGTCGTGTGGCCTCCACACGGTCGTGTGGCCTCCACACGGTCGTGTCACCCTAGCAGTATATTCAGAGCATGGTCGTGTAGATCCACATGGTCGTGCAATATCTCCAGAGAGCAAGTATAGGTTGGTCGTGTGACCCACACGACCGTGCAACATCTCCACAGAGCAAGCATAGGTTGGCCGTGTGACCCACACGACCGTGCAAGATTTCCAGAGAGTAAAAATGGCCAGACCGTGTGAGATACATGGTTATGTAGGCCATCCAGAGACAAAACAGAACATGATCGTGTGACCTCCACATGGTCGTGTCACCCTGGCCGAGAGCAGAATGTAGGAGGCCGTGTGAGAGTCACACGGCCGTGTCACGGGCCGTGTGGTACCCGTGCCCCAGCTCTATAAAAGGGGGTTTCTTTCCCTTTCTTGGGGAGGATGCTCTCCCTTTAGGGAGATCCATCTTGGTGTTATTCTCTATCATCTCCAGCCTTGATCCGGTGATCTGAGGTCGTCTCCTTCTCCACATGACTCTGGAAGCTCAGGATTGGTTTCGAAGATCACTCGTCACCATTGGATAAACATTTCTCTTCTCTTCTCTTGGATTTGAGATTAGAATGCTTGTAATCTTTGTCCTCAAATCTTATTTCTTGTGCCATGGAGTAGAACTATTATTCTAGGATTAAGGGAGTAATTGTGGTGTGACTCGATATAAGAACTCATGGATATGCCAATTCCCTATCTCGATGTTAGTATGCTTTATATCTATTTGATTTTGTGTGGATTCATGTGTGTGGACTTAATTATCATGTTTGATTGAATGTTTGTGCTGCTTGTGGATCTCGTAGAGGGATACCTTAGATTGTATGACCGAGGGATGCTAGTGACAGTCCCATTAACGGACGTCTAGGGTGTCATCTTGAAAGGTGAAGCAAGTTTCTACAAAGAGGTGGGATGGATGAATGCAATTATTATCTTCATCATTATGTACATTAAGTAGAGATGTATTTCTGTGTTGTATGACCGAGGGACGCTAGTGACAGACAGTCCCGCTAATGGACTTCATAGAAATCATATCTATTTAGTGGTTAATGATATCGATCAAAGCCCCTTGCCGGTTGTCTTTTGCTGGATAACCGACAACTTCCTACAAATGCATGTTAATTGAGGATATTAGTTGGTGAACCATCTTACATTGATGAATATCACAACGAAATCAAACTTCTAGAACACTCGTAAAAGCCAAAGTTCTCATTTACTTTCTTATTTCTATTTATAGTTTCTTGCTCAACACAACTTTTATCTGATTGATTATTTAGTTAATTTTTTGTGAGACATCTCTAGTGCTTATAACCAGTCCCTGTGGGATTGATATTTTTTTTGTATTACTGACGACGTAATCGTCTTACGGTACGTAGTTGCACGACCGTGTGAGTCTATGCTTGCTCTCTGAGATATTGTACGACCATGTGGATCTACACGACCATGCTCTGGATATGCTGATAGGGTGACACGGTCGTGTGGAGGCCACACGACCATGCCTTTCTCCCCCTCTGGTGAAGCCACACGGGCAGTGTGCACCACACGGCCAGAGTCATTTTTCTCCTTGCTTCTTTGACATAGTCGTGTGGATCACACGACCGTGCCATCAGACTAGAGCCAAGGCATCACATGGTTGTGTGGATTCACATGGTCGTGTCATGACCTGTGCAAGGGTTGTGCCAAGTGCTATAAAAGGGGGGTTTCTCCCCTTTTATGGATCTTTGGCTTTGGGCTTGCCCCCATTCCTTGGATAAGGGTTCTCCCTTTTGGGGGAACCCTAAAAGCCTCATCTTCGCCGATCCGTCCACCTCTGGAGCAAGGGAACGCCCCCAAGGACGCCACGCTTCAAGGATAAGCACTCTCCTCTCTCTATTTCTTTGTATTGGGTTGTAGTTTGCTTCTTTCTTCATCTTTGATTGTATTTCTTTTGCTATGGAGTAGATCTCTAGATCTAGGATGTAGGAAGTAGTTATGATGTGATTGTGGATGTATGGACTATATATTTGGATATTTCCTTATTCAATGAAGTGTTATGTCATGTTCTATTTGTGTTGTGCCTTCTATGTGTTTGATGAAGTGTGTGAATGGTGCAAACATGTAGATGTGGATTGATTGTGGATCCCGTAGATGGATACCCTAGATTGTATGCTCGAGGGATGCTAGTGACAGACAGATCCCACTAACGGATGTCTAGGGTATCAACTTGAAAGGAGAAGCAATTCTCTACAAGGAAGTAGGTAGTCGTAGTCAATTGTAATCCTCATCTCTATGTTTATTAAGTAGTGCATGTGTTCCTATGTTGTATGATCGAGGGACGCTAGTGACAAACATATTCCGCTAATGGACTTCATAGGAATCATTCCTATTTAATTGCAAGAGATGTTGATCTAACTACCCTGCCGGTTGTCCACTGCAGGGGATAGTCGATAACTTTCTACATATGCATAAGAATAGAGGTAAGGAGATGAATAATGCATAGGGTCCTTAACTAGCATCATAGTGAAATCGAAATCCTAGTATCTATCCATCCCTAAACTCAACTCTCCCTCTTTCTCTACTCTTTACATTCTCTTTTTTCTTCTCTCTCTTTTCCAATTAACCTTCGATTGTCTAGATAGCTTGTTGTGCAAAATTAACTAGTGCTTAATCAATAGTCCCTATAGATTCGATATCTTTTGTCTTACTAACGACGTAATCGTGCACTTGCGGTGACGTAATAATATTGAGAGCGACGATTTTTTTAAAACACGAATGTATTTGAAAATTTTGATTTATGTTTAAAAAATCATCACTCTCAATATATTAGGTTAAATTAATGTTTGAAGGCATGAATATAATCAGGAGAACTATACGAACACATAGAACTTGATTTTATGTCATTCCGAGCTCTCTAAGTTCATATGTTAATTTTGCTCGAAACTGGTTAAAATTGGTTAATGGACCTAGAGAGTTTAGAATGATATGGAACCAGGTTCTATGTGTTTGTCTAATTCTTCTAATTATATTCATGCCCTTAAATATTAATTTGACTCAATATATTGAAAGTAGGGGCATAGTCACTTGAGAATGAGGGGGTGCGACCGCCCCCCCCCCCCTCAGATTTAAAAAAAAAATCTTAGGTTTTCATGTAAATTGAATTACTCTCCTTTACAATGAGGAAGCAATGATTTGAGGGCCAAAGATTAGTGAATTGCAACAATATTTGAGAAGAATATGAAACGAGCAAGGAAAAATGAGGTGTACTTTGACATAAGAGGGATCGAGAAAAGCATAGCAGCTTGTCTCCATGGAGAGCATGAGCTGGTGGTCATCGACGACACGACAGAGGGCACAGACGACCTTGACAGATGTTTGCAAGTAGCGGAGGAAAAGAGAGACGACAACGCGATGGATTAGGAATCCAAAATCACGAAGCTGTTTCCTGGCTGTCCATGCCCGGATCCGACCCTCGTCGGCCAGTGGCAGGTCCCAAGGACGCCGCTCGTGCGCCACCCAGAGCGACTCCATGTGGTCGATCCGGTTGTCATGCTGCATCACCACCACATTTTGATCCCTCGCCGCCTCTCCACTATAATGTCTGGAACCAACAAACCAAGGTCAATGGGTTAAGGAACCCCACAAGCTCTCACTCTATTGATTGGATTAAATTTTCATCTTATTTTAAAATTCTAAAAAATAGAATTTGTTCGACTAATTCAAATTACTCAACTCTTTTTCCCCTTTGTTTTTTTTTTAAAAAATCATGTCAACAAGAAACAGGTTATTTATTAATTGAATTGAAAAATTATGAACGTTATTTTAGTAGGTTGATAGTTATTTAGATCGAAATGGAAGTCTCAAACATAAGAATGTTAAATATTATGAGGAAATGAGGTCACAGATGATTCTTCGACTTTGAGTTATAGTTGATTTAAAATTAATTTTCAACTATTTAAATTCAAAATTTAAGCTTTTAGTTTGTGAAAGTCGACCTACACTAATGTTTTTAAATAATTTATATTTTTAAAAATATTTTTGAATTTTAGAATTAGATAATTTAATTTTATGTTGTATTAATTTTTTAAATTTATTGAATTCGCCTCCTCTAATGGTAAATCTTGACTACGCTCCTGATTGAAAGCAATGATTTTTTTAACACGAATAAGATTTTTCGGACATATTCGAGTGGGTAAATATAATCAAGAAAACTAAACACATAGAACCTGATTTCATATTATTCTGAGATCTTTAGATCCATCACTTGTTTTGGCCAAAAAGGCTGATGGATCAAAAGAGCTCAAAATCACATAGAAGCAGGTCTTATGTGTTCGTTAATTCTTTTTATTATATTCATGTCCTAATTTGACATACTATATTGAGAACATTTTTGAACACAAATCATATTTTAGAATTTAGAGTTTAGGATCATAAAATCATTCCTAATCGATTGGTTGATCCAATGTAGCAATTGATTGGAGAACATTAAAGAGGGGTAAAATAGATATGAGGTACGTTATTTAGTAATTTTAAAACTCGGGTACAAGATTTGAGTATTAAGAAACTTTAGCTATATGGTACGGTAATTTACCGTAATCTATACAAGTTGATCCCTTAATAAAACGGTCCAACTCCATTCGTTTCCAGTTTTTCTTCCCTTTTTGATAGCCTCAACTAATTTTATATTTTACTTGATTGCAACTTTTCACTAATCTTAAACATTCCAGGCTAGGTGATTCTTTTCAAACACCTAAATTTTCTCTTCGAGTTCAAGTTCTGTTATTGTGTTTTTATGATTTTATGAATTTAATAATCTCTGTTCTCAGGTTACAAAAGATGGTTTTCCCCCTACGACTATCAGATTGTTCAAGAGATTCACAGAAACGAGGTAGAAAGCGTCATCAGGACGGAGTTCCTTTGAATTGGGAACCATCTGACATCAGACGAAGCTCGGAGTTATGCAATTGCCCAGCTTCCAGGAGTTTTGCCACCTACAATTTCTTGTCTAATATTTTAATTTTTGCTCAAGTTTGTTTCGATCTGTGTTATTGAAATTTTGTGTTAGAAAATAAATTTTGTATTAAATTACCTTGTTTGATAAATAAGAATAACTTTTACTTTCTGTGGGTATCCTTGCAAGTAAGGAAAAATAAAATAAAATATCTTTAACCTTTTATCCGTATTTAAAAAATAATATTTTACTTTGCTTATCAAAAGTTTTATAAAAGATAATTATCTTCTAAGTTTTATTATTATTATATTAAATTGACTATTATATCATTCGTTAATAATCTTCACACATATATTAGCATAAATAATTGAAAAATATAATCGGTTAAAAATTTATTTCACCATCTTTACTAAATCAAAAAAGAGTTGAATTTTAAATTAATAAATTAAAATCACTCATATTTCATTGTATACCACATTTGATGATGAGGAGGAGATTTTTAATAATAAATTTTGTTTCATCTTTATTTGATTTTGATTCATCAATTTAAAATTTTGACTCTTTTTTAATTTGGTGAGAGTGATGGAATGAGTATTTGACTGATTATCCCTTTTAAAATTATTTTTTTTTATTGTTTATGTTTGTATATATATGAATTTTGTGAAAATTTTTATCGAATGATATAATAGTCAATTTAATATTTACTTTTTCTCTTTATTATTCTTGAAAAATGATAAAAAAAAACATAATTATCTTTTTTATAAGATTTTTACTTTTGGTAAAAAGAGGGTTAAATATTATTTTTTAAATATAGGTGTAAAATGTTATTGGATAGAAAACATAGAAGATCCTGAAAATAATACATATTATTTTAATGTAACGATTTCTGAGGTAGTTCTAAATTCATCTCCATTCAAATGTGAATGTTATTACGGTGTGATAGTAAAAGGTGGAACGAGCTCCTTGAGAATGAGGGTTTAAATCTCATACATGATATATTATTTTTGTAATGGTCGATGAAAAATTTATGGATCAATTTCAAAATTATTTTGATCGTAGAATTAGTTTGATCGTAAAATTGAATACCTGGATATTAAAAAAAACAAAATGTGAATGCTGAACGAGTCTACTACCCATTTTTTCTCAATAGAGAAAAAGAGAGAAAAAAACTTTTTTAGATCGAATGTAATCGTACTTTGTAAAAAAGAGGGATATCAACGTGCAACAAGCTTTTTAATTAATCGTTTGATTAATTAATTTCAGGTTTCATGGAGGAATCGGGAATGTTAATGATTGTGTTCCGCGGAGTGGAGCGTTTTCTCCAATGACTTTCTGATGAGTTTATTATTATTATTATTATTATTATTAAATTTTTTGTTTCAGAAAACAATTCCTTTGTTACTTTTCCTTTGAGCAGATTGGATGAGCATCGTGATCAAGCGTATAACCTTTGCATATTACACATGCCAGAACTGTACGACTAAACCTGCTCCAGATTTACCTTTTACAAAATGGAAGGACATCTCATACTACACAAGCTTGTCCCACAATGCTCACACTGCAATGGCACAAAACTGCATACACATCGAGGTCTACTTCGATCTCCTATCCAAAAAAACCCATTGGCCGGTTCATTCGTTCGAACCGGTTCAACCGTAAGATAACTAACAATCGACACCTTCGATTAGAGGTTGTAGCTTCAAAGAGGTCCACTTTTAGACTCATGAGCTCTAGGACTCGTGCGCGAAGACCCCTGCTTTACGATCCGTGCCACGCGATCGATACCGAAGGTAACACGACACAATCTTTGACACCTTTTGGTTCCTTTCTCAGTCATGCGCGCGCACACACACACACAATGACACAAAAGGCTTTCTGCCTTGTGTGTTGCTTGATGATTAAGCTTGGAATCACAACTTGGCGTGTGCTTCCCCATTTGCTCAAGGTTCTTCAGCAACCCCTCATCACACCACCATCTTTCCTTTTCCCCAGTGGCAAGCAAAAGCACAATCTTCACCTACAGAATAAAGTGTAGCAGTCCACAGCTTAGTCAGACCCTAATCAAATCGAATTCCGACAATATCTCAAACACCGACGACTAGCACCGGTACCGGTACACAACCACAAACGGTTTTCGTGCGAAGAACGGTCATGACTAAGTCAAGTAACTTGAACCCGAGCTGAGATTCACTTATGTTATCGCGAAGAGTGTTGACTTAGCTTAATTGGCACCTGAGTTGACTTAGACTATGTAGTTAGTTAGTTAGATTGTTAAGCCATGAGCCAGTTAATTAATTGCTCATTATGTATAAAATGGGAAAGCCCTTACTGAAAGTGGACTCCAAGTCATGGTCTGAAGGGATTCCTCTTCTTCTTCTTCACCTATAAAAGCAACCATGGAAAATACTACCATGTCGTCTTCGTGTCTCTTCTTCTCCTTCTCTGAGTCGATTGGCAACTGATTTAACTTGTCGTAGTTGAGGGGAGTGTTGTCTGGTTCGAAGCCAACAGACTGAAGACGGCTCGTAGATACGAATTAGTTTCGGACCAGGCTTCATTCCCCCCAACTCATGATCATGTAAATCTTCCAAAGAGAAGCTCTCAACCAAGTAAGTGAATTCAATCTACAATATCCTGTTTCGATTAGTCATCGATTACTTATTGGATCGATACGTATTAATTAGCAATGAAACAGATTCGAGTCGGGTAACATAAATATGCATCAGCTTTTTTTTCTTCAGAAGGATAGAAAGATGGTGAATGGTTTCAGATAAGGGAGTTCAAAAATTAGGTTCTTGACAGTATCTTCACTTCAAAGGTTCTTTGCACTGCCATTATTGCACTGTTCTAACAACTTGAGCCTATTCTTTTTATCCTTTTTTTTTTGATATTTTATGATCAGATGAAGAAAATAAATTTATCTTTGTAAATAAAGAAACTATCTAAAATCCTCGTTAATTAATCTATTTACTGTTTTTATTTATTCATTTTGGTTCATGTTGCTTAGCTTATGCTATCATTTGCCTTAACTATAGAGGAAGATTAGAACTTAATGTAGGTTTTTTTAGGATTTGTTTAGATGATTTTATTTAATGATGGTCAAGACTAAGAATGCTTTAACCAAAGCATTCTAGAGCCTAGAAAATTGAGGTTCATTTGTAAGTTGTAGGAGAAGGAAAAAGACCCTTTTAGAGAATTCTTTTAGTAGGTGGGATTCTAGACTTCTCTATATCATTATTGCAAAAGATTAGGGAAGATCGAGATGCCACTTATCTTTTTTTTCTTATTGTAATTTGTTTTTCTTTTCTTTTTGTGTGTGTTTGCGGTATTCTAACGACGGTATGAGAGGAATTTGTGATCTTAACAAATTTGTAAAGATATAGTAAATACATAGGCTAAAATGATCAAGAAACGGTACGGGTTCTATTATCGGAAGACACATTGTTTGTTGGGAGTCAGAAGCTGAATTCTTTGGTCACTCATTTAGCACAAGATGCATATCGTTGTTGGGCGTAACTTTATCGAGTTACAGAGGAAGGGCGAGGAACAAAATGCTCCTTCCAGAATTGGTAAAACAAAGATTGGCTGAACCTAAAGAACATCCTCTACGTTTTAAGCTATCAAAACCCTCCAGAAAGTTGTTCTTTTAATGTCCAGTGGGTCAGCAAATGATCTGATTGCCAGCCTATGAATAAAAATTGTTAGATCATCGACAAATCACCAACAAAAAGTGTTAATGTCCTAGCTGCTTCATCAGTTACATCAACCATTTAATGATCGAATACGATTCTATTTCTTTTAAATTTTAATTGTGGTCAACACTCAAACTTTAGGTTCACATCTATGTTACATGCTTCATCTTGAATCTTTGTATAATGTGCACATCTATGTTACATGCTTCATCTTGAATCTTTGTATAATGTGTTACAGAGGTGTGAAAAGTAGAAGAAAAATCGCAAATTATACAAATCATTGAAAGCGTCTCTTTTTCCACACACAAAAAAAAAAAAAAAAACAAAAGACACTCATAAAATTTTTTATTCCTAAAATAACTCTTATCTAAGCATTGTTAGCGGCTACAATATTATTTCTTACTTTCAAAGTTATAAGTTATTGTAGCAGTTAGGACGGGCTACTACAACTACTTTTAAATGATTTTAATTAATTTAAAGTGATTTCGATGAAAGAAATAATTTTGACAAAATTTATAAAGAATATTTTGATATAATATTGTTCGCAATTTAGGAGTTAGGATTTAAAATTTTAAGATTTAATATTTAACTAGGTGTAGAAGTTACTTGATAGTTGTTATAAGATGTATAAGCTACTCGGTAGTTGTCATATTATGAAAAATCAACTATTTCGGTATTTAGAGTTTAGGATTTAACAACAGTGTGTAAAAGTTACTTGGTAAACCGATATTATAATATGTAGAAACTACTTGATAACTACTAGAACATGAAAAATAAACCGTTTTACTAAAATTTTAAATTCTAAATCATAAACTCTAATTTAGTCAAATAATAATAATAATAATAATAAACTTTATTAAAATTATTTTATATGGATTAAAATCACTAGTTATCTAATAATGATTGTAATAACTATTCAAAGTGGCAAAAGACGAATATGTTCGTTCCAATCTATCTCAGGATCAACACGGAGAAGGTAAATCACGAGCGACTATTAGTCTTTGGAATAGTGACTAGCACATAAGGGAGACATTTAACTCGACTTTGCTGAGATTCAAACTCAGACCTCATGATGACAACACCTCATGCACTAACTACTAAATCCATCCGAGGAAATATTGTAATAACTATTCAAGTTTCTATATGTTATAGCACAGCTAATCATAACTGTTACAATAACATTGGAAGTTAAAAAAAACATCTCAAAATAAAATATTTAGTACGGCGTATTTTTTTTTTTAAAAAAGTCCATTTACTTAATTTAGGGTTTTTGATTTTTTTTTTTCTTACCCGTAGAATACCTTCCCACTTACTTCCATGTACTTCTAGGCAACACCTCTCTACTAGTCTCGACCACGCGAGAAATCTCCATGGAAATACGAATGAAGTATGTACTTTGCTTCTTGCACGGATATCATAGTCTCGTGTTTGACTTGTTCTCTCGTAGAGCGCACCAGTCAGCACGACAGTATCGTCAAAGCATGAAGTTCAATTGCAGAGCATCAACCAAAGACTCAAGCACGCAACTTTCTCTCTTCCATCCCTCGCAAAAATCACGCAAATTAAGAAAAATGATGTGTTCAATAAAAAAAAAAATTAAGGATAGATATAAAATGATGAGATTCATAAAAAAAAATGGAATGATGGATCATGATTTTATATATTTATTCTTGAACTTTTCCTTAAACATCTTGTTGCTAGCAAATTAATTCGGTCGGATCCAAATCGCGATCCAACAGCTAGCCGTCTCCTCATTCCAAAAGTCAACGATTCACTGTCCCTTTGAAAGTCAAACTCAGACCTCCATAATTACAAGGCGGAAGAAGAAGATTAGATCCTCGCTAGCTGAGGAGAGAGAAAGAAAGAAAGAAAGATCGATCATGTGGCTGCTCAACGACCTCTCCCTCCTTACCTCCTTCTTCTTCTTCTTTCTTTCTTCTGTGCAACGAACACTGCAGCAGCAAGCTCCTCCCACGCCTAGCTACGACTCTTGCGCTCCTCAGCTATGCGGCAACCACTCTGTCCGGTACCCCTTCTGGATCTCCGGCCACCAGCCGAGTTTCTGCGGCGGCGACCCTCTTTCTTCCTTCGGACTCACTTGCCACAACGAAACCGGCACGCTCTTCTCGATCTTCTTCGGCTTCGACTTCCTCGTCCGACAGATCTTCTACTCCAACCAGTCCGTCCACTTCGCTCTGGCCGGCGGCGCCGATGAATTCTGCAGGCTCGTCGTCGCCACCAACGCCACCGACGCGCACCCCTTCGCCCTCAGCCTATCCAACAAGCGAATCTTATTCCTCCTCAACTGCTCCAACCCGGGTAATCGGTACCAAAACATGTCTTGCCCTGGGTTCGCGTCCCCGGCCCTGTTCGCCGGCGAGTACGTCGCCAACCGCACGCCCAGCAACTGTAGCTTCTCGATTGTGCCGGTGCTGGGATACTCTGACGTGAGCCTCGGAAGTAACTTCACCGCCTTGTTGACCGCCGGATGGGTGGCGAATTGGACTGTTCGGAGCTGCCAGACGTGCGACGAAACCGGCGGCCGGTGCGGGTACGATAACGGCACCACCTCACCGATGCCGGGTTTCATCTGCATGTGCCCTCACGGAGTCCACCGCCGAAGCTGCCAAAGTGAGTATCTGAGATTGAACTGGTCAATTTCGATGTCTGGTAATTAAACGCATTCAATTCAGTCGATTTCATAACTGTGATCGATGATGCTGCAGGAGGGATCAAGTGGTGGTCGACTAGGAAATTAATAGCAGGTAAGGCAAGATCTTATCTTGCTTTGTTAATTAACATTCAAAATGTTCAGACTGACGATGATTAATTTTCCTCACACAGTCGCTGTTGGATCGGCTGGTTTCGTCGCCCTCGCCGGCGCCGTCATCTTCCTCTTCTGGAGATGGCTGAAATCCGGGAGAAGCTCGAGACCCTCCAAACTTTCGTTGAAGGATCCTGACGTGCTCATGGATCACTTCCAGACCCACGTCTTCTCCTACGATGAGCTCGAGGAGGCCACCGATCGCTTTGACTCATCCAGAGAGCTCGGGGACGGAGGCTTTGGCACTGTGTACAAAGGTTCAATCTTCATCCGATGATCATGCATGAGTTCTCTGCTTCAGCACGATCTTAATTAATTAATTTGGCTAAATCTCGTCTGGTTCTTTTTGCTATTTAATTAGGGAAGCTCCGGGATGGTCGGACCGTCGCCGTCAAGTGCTTATACGGTAAAAACTGTAGGAGCGTCGAGCAGTTCGTGAACGAGGTTAAGATCCTCTCCCTTCTTCACCACCAGAACCTCGTCAGCCTCTACGGCTCTACTTCGCACCACAGCCCCGAGCTCCTCCTCGTCTATGAGTTCATACCGAACGGCACCGTCGCCGACCACCTCCACGGTAGTCGCGCGGCCGAGCGAATTCTCACCTGGCCGATGCGGCTACTGATAGCCATCGAGACGGCGGATGCTCTCGCGTACCTTCACGCGGTAGATCCTCCGATCATACACCGCGACATCAAGACCACCAACATTTTGCTAGACAATAGCTTCCATGTTAAAATTGCAGACTTCGGGCTTTCCCGCCTCTTTCCGATGGACGCCACGCACGTCTCGACGGCTCCGCAAGGCACGCCGGGGTACGTCGACCCCGAGTACCACCGGTGCTACCAACTCTCAGGGAAGAGCGATGTCTATAGCTTCGGCGTGGTGCTAATTGAGCTCATATCTTCGAAGCCGCCTATCGACCTCCGGAGAGAAAGGAGTGACATAAATTTAGCAAACATGGCAATCGCTAAGATTCAAAACCATGAGTTGGCCGATTTGGTCGACCCGGAGCTCTGGCACCCGAACGACGAGGTGACTCGAATGAGGATCACCATGGTCGCCGAATTGGCATTCAGGTGTTTGCAGGCGGACGGGGACCTGAGGCCGAGCATCAAGGAAGTCCTCGATGAGCTGATCGCGATCGAAAAAGTGACTTCAGGTAAGCTGCAGGCAGAGGATGCTGCTCTGGTCCAAGACGATGCTAGTCTGATGCAGAACATTGTGAAGTGCTCGCCTGATACTGTCGCCGGCAAGTGGGTGAGTCAATCCACTGCATCTGACGCCAGCCACTGAAACAAGCTCTGGGCTAGCTCTTCAATTTTACATCATAAAATGGATTTGTCAAGCATCAACCAACAATCAATTGTGCATGTAAATTAATTATTCAGATTCAACAATACAATCAAATACAATATTCTATACAAATTTACTGACTTTAATTCATCAATAGACATAACTAGAAATCTTAAAAAAAATAAGTTCATATATATATATAGTGTCCTAGAATTTGATTCTTGATTTGTTCATGAATGAAAACAACTCTCCCCCATAGTTTCCTTATTCAAAGTGATAGTAACGGAGACATATACATAAGTGAGAATTAATATAGTGATTAGAAAGAACTTGCTCGCATTATCGATCGAGTAGTGCGATAAGCTATTAGTTGTTATCTAAATTAATAACAAATTCATCATTATTGTTTGGTGGTATACCGATTGTCGTATTATATGACAATCTAAATCGATTTGTTCTCTAATATTTACTAATAATACCGACTTCTGAGATCGGTATAAGTAATAGACCGCGCTAGAAATGTTTATTTTAAAAAAAATGATTAATTGTTTGTTTATGGTATTGAAGAATATATGACACATCAAGATTAAGTTTAACTTTTGTTTATAGATAAGCAATAGAAGGAAAAGGTATGCACTTTCAATAAATTAATATCATTCATATAAAAAAAAGTTTTTTTTTTTTTAAAAAGTAAGATGATAGTTTTTTTCAATAGTTGGTTTACAATTAGTTATGATTTCATTAAGTAAAACACACAATTGAATTGAGTATCGAAATTGAAAATAATACAAATAAATGTATATATTTTTAAAATAAAGGCATAGTAATCAATTTGACATATTTGAACCTAAATTTTATTTTTAAAATTAATTAGGTGATATTTTTATTATTATTATTTTGTTAAGTAAGAAGGTAACGGAAGGATTCTAATTAGAAAGGAATAAGTTTGGCAGCTAGGAATTATTGCATTCTATTCCATATTTTAAGGAAACAATTTTATAATTTATATTTATTAATATTAGTCAAATAGTAAGTAATTCATTGTATCTCTTGACCTCAAGTAGCATCCTCTATTTTTCATTTATTCAACTTCAATTTCACCATCTGAAAAGTCTACTTGATTTTCATGTTCTTCCCTCTTTGTCGAGTAACAATTCTTCCCATTCATTTCTAGAGCGCGACGCTGCTAGACATGGATGGTCATCCACATCTCGTCGCGAACAACTTCGCTCTTAAGGAGGAGGAGAGTGTTGTGAAACAAGAGAAGGGAGGGAAGAAAAGAACAAGGGAATTCAAGGCGGATATCTCGTCCGGTGAGAGAGTTCTTCGATCAAGGAGCAAACAAAAAGATGAACATGGAGAAGAGGAGAAGAAAAAGAAGATAGAATTGAGAGTGTCACTCACCAAGAAAGAGATCACTGAGGATTGGATATCTCTCACGGGCTCTAAACCAACCAATTGGCCAAATCATCGACGAAAAGCCAATGAGAAAAGGAGACTAAATGTACACATTTATTCTACTTTTTTTTCCCCCTTTCATTCTTAGTGTAAATATGTTGATTCATTGTTTGCTCATAATTGAAAACAGCGGCTCTTTCCTGGATTTTCCTTATCAAAACCGATATCGACCGAGACATATGCCGCCAAGGAAGGAGACTGATGCACAATTCATTCATCCAGCTTAATATGGACGTCAGAGAGTAGCAATATGGCCGATATGCCTTGAATGTAAAACTTCTTAAATTTGGTTGAGCAAATGTCATGTTAACCTACATACTCAAGTTGTTGAATGTATTGTAGTGTGTGCTAGCGTTGAGTATTATGATTGTATCCCTTTTATGATCGATATAAAAACGGCTCTTTCGTGACTCCTAATGTTCTACTCTTTGAGACCTCCCTTATATTAGTGGTCTTCTGTCATCCTTAATAGAACTCACAGGTCTTTTAGTCATAATCAACAACTCTTTGTTTTTTAACTTTATATACCTTATTTGGTATCGACAATGAGGCAACAAGGCATGATCCTCCCGCAGTTGGAATGCTGACCAGTATCCCCCCATCAAGCAGCGACCGGCATCGACCCGCGGCACCTCCGCCATGGCGGGCCTGGCCGACAGCAAGCGGAGGATCCAGAGCTGCCCGGATCCACTGCATAACAAGTGATGACATATCGAACCTGTAGAAGAAATTTTATATCGTTAGAATCTCGTTCTTCTTGCTGATTAGTGGTCTTAACTAATTAGCTATATCGTCCTAAATCTCTGAAAATTGAATTGACTTGAAGGGTAAAGTGGTTCTAAAAATTATTCAAGTGGAAATTTTTTGGACTGTCTCTCTCGATCTAAGCCAAATTTGATATTCCTAGAACACATGATAACCTCTAATACGAGCCTATGGTAGTCTTTGTCGTCACCACATGATGCCGAGTTGATTAGAGCATAACGGACTTATTAAAATAACACAATAGATCCATTCCTGACAGATGGATACCCTCGGAGAACCCTCCCACCCCAAGTCAATTAATCATTTTTTACTAAAATATGATAGTCTTTGTCTATGGTCAAGGAATGGACACTCCACTCGTTTCATTACGTGATCTATCAGTGGCCATGCCTAAGATAAGGACGGTCTCCTCCTAGCCACCACCATTGTCGGCATGGGGATAAGACCCGAACCGTCAAGGACGATCAAGGCCTTTGGAATTTATTCTAGTACGTACGAGCAAAACTCCTCCCACATCTTGGCAAGCAAGGATTCAGTATCGATCCTGTCCTACTATTTGATAATGTCGAACACCAACCAATTTGATCCGCGGGTGAAGAAGATAACAGAGGAGGATTTCATAAGAAACAAAGTAATCAATGGAGGAATCTCTAAATTGTTCCGTTCAATCACCACGGATGTGGAGGTAAATTAGTGTTCATATAGCACATTCTTAACTTGGTCAACATAAACTCCACGGAGTGTATCAACTATTAAGCCATCTCTGACCAGTCGAGTCGTTGACCTCTACCGAGAAGTCTTCCCGACGAAAGCCAACTCCACCGAGAAGTTTTCTCGACAAATGTCGGTTCCTTCAACTCAATCGCTCAACTTAACTGTCTCGGCCCTACCGAGCCAACACCTCGTGCGCACTAGGCTCGGCTACGCTGATCTGATGGCTCCTACTCAACCGTCTCGATTCCGTCGACTAGATGCCCTTGACTCACCCGGCTTGACGCCACTAATCCAACACCTCTTGTGAACCCGGTTTGATCCTGCCAACTAGACAACACCGGCTCACTCGACTTGACCCCGCCAATCTAACACCTCTAGCGCACTCGGCTTGATCCTGCGGACTGGACGCCCCGGGCTCAACTGACTCAGCTCCATCAATCTGATACCTCCTACTCAACTGTCTCGGTTCCGCAGACCTGACGCCCCTCAACTCAACAGGTCAAATCCTCCAGCCCAACCAACCTAGCTTGCTCAATAACACGCGAGACACCACCCAGGCTAACACGTGGAACAACATGGTGCATATGACGTGTGATAACATAACACGGGATGGTCCTCTACAATACATAACATGAGTGGCATGACTGTAGATACGAGGATGTGATATTTTTTTCTACAAGAGTATGACATCCCATTAATCAATAACTGGAGCAGAGAGGTACCGTGTCTTCATTCTGCAATAGTGATATAAAAGAAGTCTGCTCCTATGGGCAAAAGTATGTGTATGTACGCCCACAAATCCCCACCTACATTTCTTGTTTAATGTTCTTCTTCTCCATCTTCCTTACCGGAGACCTAACTTGGGTGTCAGAGTGGTTGAGTCAGGGCCCCCTCCGACCCTCCCTAACTCTTACTCTCTCTCTCTCTTTCTCTCTCACTTTTCGCAAGCGCTCCTGATGGCCTGACTCTCACTTAGTATTTGATGACTTTGTCAACATAGAAGACAACTATCTGGTGGTTTATTCTGTTGGTGCAGGTTGCATTAACAGTCTAACTCAAGTTTTGATGAATCAC